>NW_028163211.1:7500-11622 GCF_964263955.1 Coregonus lavaretus | reverse complement strand
AATCAACTAGTGACTTGGCGTGTGGCTGGGAGCAGAGGCCGGGAGTGGAGCGCTGTATGTGTGCATGTAACTTTCATGGTGCAATAGTGTTTCAGGGGTTCTTAGAGAACCTTTGACTTGTTGGAAGCTGCTTTTTCTTACCAGGAATCTTACCAGGAATTCTAAATATAACCATGTATGGGTGCTAATTATTGACTCTTACCTGTTTTTAATGGTAATAGCTAGCCAGAGCTTTCAATCTCACCTGTTTTCATTGGTACAGCTAGCCAGATGTTTTAATTTCACCTGTTTTCATTGATAATAGCTGGCCAGATGTTTCAATCTCACTCTGCTAGCTGTTGTTTTGCACTTATTATGGTATTGAAGCAGTTTGCAGATCAGTCCTTGGTTCACCCTGTTGTCATACCAACCTCCAGATCAGTCCTTGGTTCATTCTGTATTCTCTCATATGTTGTTCTATATTAGGGTTTGAGACAGCAATACATGTTAAAGTGAGTTTTTCCCCTCCTCATGTCTCCGTCAATACTTCATATTACGGAATGACATTTGGCACACCGCTTGAGAACTAAATTCCCTAAATCAGGTCGGAGGGCCAGAATATAATTACAAATAATTGAGCGGATGGTCGGGGGACCAGAACATAATTACAAATAATTTGTAGACTGCAAATTGACCGCAAGAAGCCCAAACAGATTTGACTAAAACATAATCATTTCAAACCTTGCTTACATTTGTATACGATTACATGTCTCTATTATACGTGGGACTACTTGAGAACAGATTTGCAAAATTAAAATCAATTGTCTTCTGTCCAACAGTGAAAATAAATTAATATATATATTTTTTTATTTTATTTATTTTTTGCTCAGAAAACTTTTAGGGCCAAATAAAACTACCCACATTCGGTTTTTCCTTATGTCTCCTTCATTCGGCCCCCTGGCTGCCAGTGGGGGTTACCCTGCCCTAAATGGTCAGCAGATGACGCCGTGATCTGCTCGCTGGTTTTCTTGCTGAAAGTGTGGATAGAAATGTTGCATTCTCCCATCGGGATTCTCTAAGAAGACTTTTAAGAAATTCCACTTAAATTGTCAACAGTGACACTCGAATTACAGAGAAAATTACGTATCAGAAGTGCCTTCCGTTTGAATATCTGAGAAAGGTGTTGATGATGTAAATTCTAAACAATATTTTCTCTGCTATCTTTTAAAGGAAATCATGAAGGAGGAACAAGATAGACAGCATTAGGATCACAGATTATACAGTCTCATTCATTAGGGGGGCTGTGACAAATCGAAGCTACGTCGTTCTCCTGTCATGACTTATTGGCACAGTTGCCTAGCAAAAAGTTATTAACTAACTACCTAGATAATGTGCATCCTGACAACATTGACATCACAAAATAATTCAAGCCAGATAGCCAGGGTTCAAAACTATAGCATGGTATTTTTTCATTGTAATAGCTACTGTAAATTGGACAGTGCAGTTAGATTAACAAGAATGTAAGCTTTCTGCCCATATAAGACATGTCTATGTCCTGGAAAGTTTGCTGTTACTTACAACAGTGATGGTAATCACATTAGCGCACGTTAGCTCAACCGTCCCGTATGCAGGACACCAATTCCGTAGAGGTTAACTATTTGCACATCTTTAACCAATACATTTGCCCAAATGTGTTAACTGCAAGCTGTCTGTGTTGTCATCCGTCTCAGTCCCCTAGAGAGGGCTATAATAGATGGAGAGAGGGGGGGGGGTTACTAAATGGAGCTTCAGTAACTAACTAACTAACCAGGGCCCGGTTTCCCGATAGCAATGAAACTTTGGCTTATGTGGGTTTTAACGATGCATCTTTCGTACAATGGCCAAAGATGTGACATGCGTTTCCCAACACACCACGTAGAGAGAACGTTTGCTAACTGCGACACTGGCGGATGCGGGGGATTGCAAAACAAACAGATATCTCTAGCTTAAACTGACGAATTTTGATGGAAATGTTTTGTTGTTATGTGACTTAGATTAACGCACCGCTGTGTCAATCGTCTCTAGGCGGTGAAAATAAAGGAAATGTTATATTTAATATTTATTATATATTTAATATATTTTTAATATTTCAGGAAATAATTTTCTAGTTTCTCCCATATTGGCTTAAATTGTTTTTCTGTTTTTTGTTGTGGAAAATAAGTTGTTTGTAAATGTATTCCTTTTATAAAAAAATGTAGGCACATTTAAATCATTATACTATATAGTTCATAAACTAGTTATGTATTTGTAAGACCTTTTTACAGTTGGTCTAGTGTCTATTGCTTAAACTGTTGAAGAGCTGTACCATTTTGAAAACCAACCACTTCATGCTGCCATTGACAGCCATGTTGTTTTATTCCATTTCAAATAGTTATAATGCACAGTAATAATGTTTGGTGGCAGGATATGTGCTATTATCAGACCTTCCAGGAAAAAACCCTGGAAATTAATATAAAAACAACGTTTTTAAGTGAAATATTAGCTTATGTCTGATGCCGGAAAAGACAGGAAATTCAAAAGCGAATTTGACCTATGCACTAACAAGGCTTTTCAGCATAAGCATCTGAGTCTCCCGAGTGGCGCAGTGGTCTAAGGCACTGCATCGCAGTGCTAGCTGTGCCAATAGAGATCCTGGTTCGAATCCAGGCTCTGCTGTAGCCGGCCGCAACCGGGAGACCAATGGGGTGGCGCACAATTGGCCCAGGGTAGGGGAGGGAATGGCCGGCAGGGAGGTAGCTCAGTTGGTAGAGCATGTACAGGTTGTGGGTTTGATTCCCACGAGGGGCCAGTATAAAAATGTATGCACTAACTGTAAGTCGCTCTGGATAAGAGCGTCTGCTAAATGATGTAAATGTAATATAAATGTTGACTACTGCTAGAGTTCTGTAGCTTTACTGATCTGCTGTACTTCATCAACAGATGTACTCACATTGGATGGGTTGGTCTTAGAGGAGGTTTACCCAATTAATGTACTTGGTGACGTAAACGTGTTTTTTCATGTAAGTCACACTTGCAATCTGCCATCTGGGAATATGTTCAATCGTTCTAATCTTGATATACAGTGCCTTCGGAAAATATTCAGACCCCTTGACTTTTTCCACATTGTGTTACGTTACAGCCTTATTCTAAAATGGACTAAATACATTGACCTGGCATCCCAGGTCCCTAAACGTCTTTGCAAAAATTTCAATAAAACACTTTTTGCTTTGTCATTATGGGGTATTGTGTGTAGATTGATGAGGGGGGGGGGGGGGGGGGACAATTGAATCAATTTTAGAATAAGGCTGTAACGTAACAAAATGTGGAAAAAGTCAAGGGGTCTGAATACTTTCTGAATGTACTGTATACCCATTGGTTATTAAAGGGTTAGTAATCTGCAGTTCAAATAACAGCAAAGTCATCACCTCACCACTGTTTTGGTAAAAAGCGGAGAAATGAGGGTTGGAGAAATGTAACCACTCTCTGTGTCATCGACAGAGCTATGGATACAACAAAATGTTTTCTTTCAAATATGTGTTATTAGGGAAGCATGTGTCAAAGCAAACAAGTGTACAAACGATTCCTGAGCTTCCCTTTTTGACATACAAGAGAACAATAGCACATATTAAAACAAAATGGACGCCCCCCAACAACACAAAAAGGATATTAAAATGGAAGAAAGGAAAAACACAGAACCCCCCCCCCCACAAAATGACAATGTCAGCCATTTTCAAAGGCTAAACAGTGTTTGTTTGAAATGACATTGTAGAACAAACATATATTTTGAGGTTCTGATGGGGTAAGACAAATTGGACAAACTCATGAGACATTTATTATAAAAGTTATATTCTTCAAGAATCAATGGGTGTGTAAATAATTTAAAAGACCCTTTAAATAATGTAATTTATTAATGTCTCAAGAGCATAGTGCGACTGTCTTACCCGATCATAACCCCAAAACATAAGGTTATATTACTCTGTTGTTTATAACAGGAACATAAACCATGAATAGCTTCAAAATATGTTCAAAAGCTCTCAACTACCTTCTACCTTCTCTGAGTAGGCTTATGTATTAGGCTAGGTCACATGTAAGGTTAAGGAGCGGTTTCCCGGACACAGATCATCC
>NW_028163211.1:0-5000 GCF_964263955.1 Coregonus lavaretus | reverse complement strand
CTCAGACCTCCAGGGGTATTGTTATTAGATAGTATCCTGCCCAGGTTAATCTCAGACCTCCAGGGGTATTGTTATTAGCTAGTAACCTGCCCAGGTTAATCTCAGACCTCCAGGGGTATTGTTATTAGAAAGTAACCTGCCCAGGTTAATCTCAGACCTCCAGGGGTATTGTTATTAGCTAGTAACTGAACAGGTTAATCTCAGACCTCCAGGGGTATTGTTATTAGCTAGTAACTGAACAGGTTAATCTCAGACCTCCAGGGGTATTGTTATTAGCTAGTATCCTGCCCAGGTTAATCTCAGACCTCCAGGGGTATTGTTATTAGCTAGTATCCTGCCCAGGTTAATCTCAGACCTCCAGGGGTATTGTTATTAGCTAGTAACCTGCCCAGGTTAATCTCAGACCTCCAGGGGTATTGTTATTAGCTAGTAACCAGCCCAGGTTAATCTCAGACCTCCAGGGGTATTGTTATTAGCTAGTAACCTGCCCAGGTTAATCTCAGACCTCCAGGGGTATTGTTATTAGATAGTAACCTGCCCAGGTTAATCTCAGACCTCCAGGGGTATTGTTATTAGAAAGTAACCTGCCCAGGTTAATCTCAGACCTCCCGGGGTATTGTTATTAGCTAGTAACTGAACAGGTTAATCTCAGACCTCCAGGGGTATTGTTATTAGCTAGTAACCAGCCCAGGTTAATCTCAGACCTCCAGGGGTATTGTTATTAGCTAGTAACCAGCCCAGGTTAATCTCAGACCTCCAGGGGTATTGTTATTAGCTAGTAACCAGCCCAGGTTAATCTCAGACCTCCAGGGGTATTGTTATTAGCTAGTAACCAGCCCAGGTTAATCTCAGACCTCCAGGGGTATTGTTATTAGCTAGTAACCAGCCCAGGTTAATCTCAGACCTCCAGGGGTATTGTTATTAGATAGTAACCTGCCCAGGTTAATCTCAGACCTCCAGGGGTATTGTTATTAGCTAGTAACCTGCCCAGGTTAATCTCAGACCTCCAGGGGTATTGTTATTAGATAGTAACCTGCCCAGGTTAATCTCAGACCTCCAGGGGTATTGTTATTAGAAAGTAACCTGCCCAGGTTAATCTCAGACCTCCCGGGGTATTGTTATTAGATAGTAACCTGCCCAGGTTAATCTCAGACCTCCAGGGGTATTGTTATTAGCTAGTAACCTGCCCAGGTTAATCTCAGACCTCCAGGGGTATTGTTATTAGATAGTAACCTGCCCAGGTTAATCTCAGACCTCCAGGGGTATTGTTATTAGCTAGTAACCAGCCCAGGTTAATCTCAGACCTCCAGGGGTATTGTTATTAGCTAGTAACTGAACAGGTTAATCTCAGACCTCCAGGGGTATTGTTATTAGCTAGTAACCTGCCCAGGTTAATCTCAGACCTCCAGGGGTATTGTTATTAGATAGTAACCTGCCCAGGTTAATCTCAGACCTCCAGGGGTATTGTTATTAACTAGTAACTGAACAGGTTAATCTCAGACCTCCAGGGGTATTGTTATTAACTAGTAACTGAACAGGTTAATCTCAGACCTCCAGGGGTATTGTTATTAACTAGTAACTGAACAGGTTAATCTCAGACCTCCAGGGGTATTGTTATTAGCTAGTAACCTGCCCAGGTTAATCTCAGACCTCCAGGGGTATTGTTATTAGAAAGTAACCTGCCCAGGTTAATCTCAGACCTCCAGGGGTATTGTTATTAGCTAGTAACTGAACAGGTTAATCTCAGACCTCCAGGGGTATTGTTATTAGATAGTAACCTGCCCAGGTTAATCTCAGACCTCCAGGGGTATTGTTATTAGCCAGTAACTGAACAGGTTAATCTCAGACCTCCAGGGGTATTGTTATTAGATAGTAACCTGCCCAGGTTAATCTCAGACCTCCCGGGGTATTGTTATTAGCTAGTAACTGAACAGGTTAATCTCAGACCTCCAGGGGTATTGTTATTAGCTAGTAACCTGCCCAGGTTAATCTCAGACCTCCAGGGGTATTGTTATTAGATAGTAACCTGCCCAGGTTAATCTCAGACCTCCCGGGGTATTGTTATTAGCTAGTAACCTGCCCAGGTTAATCTCAGACCTCCAGGGGTATTGTTATTAGCTAGTATCCTGCCCAGGTTAATCTCAGACCTCCAGGGGTATTGTTATTAGCTAGTAACTGAACAGGTTAATCTCAGACCTCCAGGGGTATTGTTATTAGCTAGTAACCTGCCCAGGTTAATCTCAGACCTCCAGGGGTATTGTTATTAGATAGTAACCTGCCCAGGTTAATCTCAGACCTCCCGGGGTATTGTTATTAGCTAGTAACCTGCCCAGGTTAATCTCAGACCTCCAGGGGTATTGTTATTAGCTAGTAACCTGCCCAGGTTAATCTCAGACCTCCAGGGGTATTGTTATTAGAAAGTAACCTGCCCAGGTTAATCTCAGACCTCCAGGGGTATTGTTATTAGCTAGTATCCTGCCCAGGTTAATCTCAGACCTCCAGGGGTATTGTTATTAGCTAGTAACCTGCCCAGGTTAATCTCAGACCTCCCGGGGTATTGTTATTAGCTAGTAACCTGCCCAGGTTAATCTCAGACCTCCAGGGGTATTGTTATTAGCTAGTAACCTGCCCAGGTTAATCTCAGACCTCCAGGGGTATTGTTATTAGCTAGTAACCTGCCCAGGTTAATCTCAGACCTCCAGGGGTATTGTTATTAGATGGTAACCTGCCCAGGTTAATCTCAGACCTCCCGGGGTATTGTTATTAGATCATGACCTGCCCAGGTTAATCTCAGACCTCCAGGGGTATTGTTATTAGCTAGTATCCTGCCCAGGTTAATCTCAGACCTCCAGGGGTATTGTTATTAGCTAGTAACCTGCCCAGGTTAATCTCAGACCTCCAGGGGTATTGTTATTAGCTAGTAACCAGCCCAGGTTAATCTCAGACCTCCAGGGGTATTGTTATTTGTAATTTCGCTTTAAGAGGTGAGATGTGTCTTCTCTGTCTTCATTATAATACTCCAGCTCTCTGAATGTCTCTTCATAGGTTCCCCAAACCCACTGCGACTCAATTGACAGGACAATAACGGTGAGGGTAGCCCACTAACGGTGAGGGTAGCCCACTAACGGTGAGGGTAGCCCACTAACGGTGAGGGTAGCCCACTAACGGTGAGGGTAGCCCACTAACGGTGACGGTAGCCAAATAACGGTGAGGGTAGCCCACTAACGGTGACGGTAGCCCACTAACGGTGACTGTAGCCCACTAACGGTGAGGGTAGCCCACTAACGGTGAGGGTAGCCCACTAACGGTGAGGGTAGCCCACTAACGGTGAGGGTAGCCCACTAACGGTGACGGTAGCCCACTAACGGTGACGGTAGCCCACTAACGGTGAGGGTAGCCCACTAACGGTGAGGGTAGCCCACTAACGGTGACGGTAGCCCACTAACGGTGACGGTAGCCCACTAACAGTGATGGTAGCTCAGCTTCTGTCCTGACAAAGCCTGACTTTGCCAACTGATAAATGCATGCATTGTATTTAAACATTTATTTTAAAGGTCTCTACAGGTGTCTACTGGTCTCTACAGGTGTCTACCGGTCTCTACAGGTGGCCCAGCAGCTCAGAGGATCTCCGAGAAGTCAAATAAGAAGTCAAATAAACTAAATGTTTAATCAGCTAAGGGGCAGAGATCAAATCTATGAATGAAGGGAGTTGGGGGTGCATTAATATGTCTGACTGCATGTTTTGTGTATGTGTGAATGTGTGTGTGAATGTGTGTGTGAATGTGTGTGTGAATGTCAGCCTGAGTTTATTATTAGTGTATGCCTGCCTGTGTGTGTACTGCTGTCTCTGTGTTGCTGTGTTTGGTTGCTAACTCACACCCCTTGAGGCGAGATCCTCTCCTCCACTCCACTGCCCTCTCCACCTCTCCTCTCCTCTCACCCACCAAGCCCCTGGGACCTAACGCCGAGCAGAGCAGAGACTGGTAGGAAAAATCCTGGAGAGTGGAGAACCAGGCAGGCTTGTCCAGAAGCTGCTTTCTCTCTCTTCATGCTCTGTTTCTACTGGCACCAGGTGTACTCTTCCTGACTGAGCAAGGACTGTGTGTGTTCTCCCAGCGTGACTGAGCAGAAGACAATATGTGTCAGTGGGAGAGAGGAGACAAAGAGAGAAGGAGGAGGGGAGAGGGGGAGGAGAGGAGACAGAGAGAGAATGAGGAGGGAATAGGGGGAGGAGAGGAGACAGGGGGAGAAGGAGGAGGGAAGAGGGGGAGGAGAGGAGACAGAGAGAGAAGGAGGAGGGAAGAGGGGGAGGAGAGGAGACAGAGGGAGAAGGAGGAGGGAAGAGGGGGAGGAGAGGAGACAGAGAGAGGGGGAGGAGAGGAGACAGGGAGAGAAGGAGGAGAGTAGAGGGGGAGGAGAGGAGACAGAGAGAGAAGGAGGAGGGAAGAGGGGGAGGAGAGGAGACAGAGGGAGAAGGAGGAGGGAAGAGGGGGAGGAGAGGAGACAGAGAGAGGGGGAGGAGAGGAGACAGGGAGAGAAGGAGGAGGGAAGAGGGGGAGGAGAGGAGACAGAGAGAGGGGGAGGAGAGGAGACAGAGAGAGAAGGAGGAGAGTAGAGGGGGAGGAGAGGAGACAGAGAGAGAAGAAGGAGGGAAGAGGAGGAGGAGAGGAGACAGAGAGAGAAGGAGGAGAGTAGAGGGGGAGGAGAGGAGACAGAGAGAGAAGGAGGAGGGAAGAGGAGGAGGAGAGGAGACAGAGAGAGAAGGAGGAGAGTAGAGGGGGAGGAGAGGAGACAGAGAGAGAAGGAGGAGGGAAGAGGAGGAGGAGAGGAGACAGAGAGAGGGGGAGGAGGGAAGAGGGGGAGGAGAGGAGACAGAGAGAGGGGGAGGAGGGAAGAGGAGGAGGAGAGGAGACAGAGAGAGGGGGAGGAGGGAAGAGGGGGAGGTAGAACAAGGTAGAACAAGCTCCAACCACACCCAACAAGCTACAGATAGTTTTTTT
>NW_028163212.1:0-26489 GCF_964263955.1 Coregonus lavaretus | reverse complement strand
ATGCTTAAACCTCTTACTAACGTCGGCCACAGAGAACGAGAGCCCAAAGTCCTTGGGAGTGGGCCACATCGGTGGCACTATGTTATCCTCAAAGCGGGCAAAGAAGGTGTTTAGCTTGTCCGGGAGCAAGACGTTGGTTTCCACGACATGGCTGGTTTTCCCTTTGTACTCCATGATTGCCTGTAGACCCTGTCACATATGTCTCGTGTCTGAGCCAATGAATTGCGACTCCACTTTGTCTCTGTACTGACATTTTGCCTGTTTGATTGCCTTATGGAGGGAATAACTACACTGTTTGTATTCAACCATATTATCATTCAACTTGCCCTGGTTAAATGCGGTGGTTTGCACATTCAGTTTTGCGCGAATGCTGCCATCTATCCACGGTTTTTGGTTTGGGTAGGTTTTAATAGTCACAGTGGGAACAACATCCCCTATACACTTCCTGATTAACTCAGTCAGCTTGTCCGTGTATACGTCAATGTGACACATCTAAACATTTTCTTAACGTTTAAACTGCAATTTTTATTGTTTAAATGTTTGGATAATTTTTTTTTTCATAAAATGATGTGATTCACAATTCAGTTATGGTCCTACGTATGACCTCTAGGGGGCAATACACTTCAATCTACCGCAGTCCTAGCAAAACATCCAGCTTTGCACACTCCACCAAGAGTGTGCAAAGCTGCCAGTAAGGCAAAGGGTGGCTACTTTGAAGAATCTCAAGTATAAAATATATACACTTTTTTGGTTACTACATGATTCCATGTGTGGTATTTCATAGTTGTGATGTCTTCACTATTATTCTACAATGTAGAAAATTGTACAAATAAAGAAAAACCCTGGAATGAGTAGGTGTGTCCAAACTTTTGACTGGTACTGTATATTTTCAAACATTTCGACCAGCCCACCCAACAAAAAAATGGTCGAGCCCATCAGCTAACATGTCATGATACAAATGCCTGACTAACGTCTGCATGACGCCTGCGTCTTCAAAAATAGTCTAGAGCTAACATGTAATCTATAGGCTATTATAAAACTGTAAGCCTCTCAACTGCGGGAAGGTCTACTCCTTCAATTTTGATAGGATTTTATTGATTTTAGGCTCAAAATAAGTGTGTCATCCTCATACATTGTACTGCTGGCAACTTTGGCAATTATGCATTACAATAGTAATACATGCAACATATTGTACATCAATCCACTGTATCTAAGGTATCCATCATGCACTGCTGCACTTATAGCCCTGCTGCTGTGCTTATAGCTTATAATGGCGAGTGATCAGGGTGCATGTAACATTTATCAATCCAATGATCTAATATGATCATTGGATATTAGTTAATAATAGAATATTAGTTTCAATGTTTCTACCCTGTTTGTGAATAATGGAATGTGGTAATGTGGTGGTATTCCGAGTGGCACAGTGTTCTAAGGCACTGCATCACAGTACAAGCTGTGCCACTAGAGATCCTGGTTAGAATCCAGGCTCTGTCGTAGCCGGCCGCGACCGGGAGACCCATGGGGCGGCGCACAATTGGTCCAGCATCGTCCACGGCAGGGGAGGGAATGGCCAGCAGGGATGTAGCTCAGTTGGTAGAGTTTGCAACCCCAGGGTTGTGGGTTCAATTCCCACGGGGGGCCAGTATGAAAAAATTAATAAAAGAATGTATGCACTCACTAACTGTAAGTCACTCTGGATGAGAGCGTCTGCTAAAAATGACAAAAATAAAATAAAATGGTAAAGCTTATGATTGTGCTGGCTCTATTTAATTTATATTGCTCTTTTTATATATTTTTCTGCTTGTAATTTCCAACATTTGCTAGACTATTTGTTAGTCAACTTGTTTATAATTAGATACATGCAGCTTCTCTTCTCTCATTAGCCTTCTTGTTGCTCTAGAATACTAAATGAAGTCTCACCATAATAATAGCATAAATCGATAGAATGAATGCATAAAAAACCTAACTGACATTGGCAGGCTAAAGTTGTATATTTCATTTCTGATTCTCTCACCGAGTGAGGACATTTAGGACCGGGGAGAGTCTCCGTGCAAAATTTCCAAAGGAAATCAGTTTGACTGGTTTTAAGGAAATGAAAAGCTGTGAAAACAATCCAACATGTTTCTGATAGTATTTCAGTTCGTCTTGATGCATATTGTATGTGGTTGAAAATGAGATACTGACAGCTTTTATGTCGCTAAAAGAAATTGCACGTTTAGGCTACACAACGTCCCTAACCGTGCATTCGCATTCTCTCAAAGATGCTGAAATAAATAATATTTCTCCACTCCTGTTCCCGAGGATACAAAATTGACATTTGGTCTATAATTTACTGCAAGAAACACTTAATTCTGCAGGAGTTATTATTATGATGGGCTACATGTGAGGCCCAAAGTCAGTGTCCAGACTGCCAACCTGGACTCAGGGTTAGACGTAACATAGTAAAAGCAAATCCGGGACACTCCAATTAGTATGATATGTTACGTTTCGTATGGTATGTATTAATTTGTCGATGACCATCATCCATTTCGTATGACATGTTAAAAATGTATCTAAGAGGGACACCATTAAGGGTTGGATATAGAGAGACCCTTGAATCAGTAGTTATCATTAACTGTTATAATGTTAATACTATCAACAATGTAATCACAGTCAATTTGACTATTTTCTCATTCTGAACAGTTGTCGAGCTCTGAAACCTCAAGAACCCAATCCCTTGCAAATGAACTCAATGCCACAAACAATTTATTCAAGATGTTATTTACTAGACTAAATACGTTGGGAATGAGTTAGTTAACAGATAAATATAAATTCAGGGTATAACGGGACACAACACAGTTATTGAGGTGAAAATCTCCATATGTCAATATAAATGAACTTTCGTACTCAACTCAGGCCAATACACAACACATTCACAGGACTTTTGAGAATGGTATAACCTTATTAATTGAAAAGGAAATAGGAGAGAGGGCTACATCATCGACATAGGCATTCACAACCGCAAAATTATAGGGAGCTTCATCAACCAGGAATAGACAATAGGCTATCAGTCAGCATCCGATGTGGACAGTGCCTGGACAGTGTTGATCATTAGTTTGTAAATTAGTAAAGTCTTAATGACTTCCACCACTTTTACAAACACAACACCACTTTCAGAGGTAAGGAAGAATGTAATAGGATAGTTTACTTGTATGTCAAGGTTGCCTCTCAGTGGGATTCTGCTAGTATGGGATGAAGCCAAGAAAACATTGTCCAAGTCTCTTGTGCCAGTAGAGCTGAGGCCAGCGGGTCGGAGGAGTTCACAGCCAAAGGAGTGATACCCACTTCTCGCTCTCTCTCTGTCCTCAGTAAATTCTATTTGAGTTGCTTTCGTGCAGTGTATCCTTCCTTTGGTCCCAGCTGCGAAGGCAAACAGTGTAGGATCCCCTCGGGAATGATTGCTTCTGTCCAAGTAGAATAGGAAAAGTTGATCGGTGTTTGCTTTCCAAGGAGATGGAATCATTCGTTCAACGGGTGTGGCTGCACCTCGCAGAAACTTGATCTGACATCTGTTTGCAAGTTCTGTAATTGATAGGGATACTCACAGAGGGCGGTGCTCTGATGGAAAGACAGGGTGTCACAGGACCGCACCATTGATTCTAAGGATTCAGCATATCTCTGTTCTTTGAGACAAACCTGAGATTTCCTCATAAGTGTCTACAACATGTTTCTACTGCACAAAACACAGTTTACCACTTCTTAAGATAAAAATCGTAGCCTGTAGGTATCAAACACTCCTTGTGTAGAAGTGCATACATTAATGTTTTTGCAAAATACCTATTATGCCTCTTTTAATGACATAAGACAATCAGGACTGTGAATCTTGGCCTGGAATTTAGGACTTAAGGATATCTGTTCTCCATCATCCACTCCACCCCCCTCACGGGGTCCCGTTACAACTGTACAATATGTATAAATTTGCAAAACTTATGATATGTTACGAATTCCAATGTGTTGTGGCTAACATTAGATAGGTGGCTAACATTAGCTTGTCTAGGGGTTAAGGGGTTAAGGTTAGGGTTAGGAGTTAGGTTAAATGGTTAAAGTTAGGGGAAGGGTTAGCTAACATGCTAAGCAGTTGCTTAGTAGCTAAAAAGTTGTAAGTAGTTGAAAGTTGCTAATTAGCTAAAATTATAAAGTTGTCCGTGATAAAATTCGAACAAGCAACCATGCCAAATGTAACATGTCATAATAATGTGAGTGTCCCAGATATACAATACTGTTCAAAAGTTTGGTGTCACTTAGAAATGTCCTGTAGCTCAGTTGGTTGAGCATGGAGCTTGCAACGGCAGGGTTGTGGGTTCGATTCCCATTGTGGCCAGTATGAAAAATGTATGCACTCACTAACGGTAAGTCGCTCTGGATAAGAGTGTCTGCTAAATGTGAAATGTTTTCGAAAGAAAAGCAATTTTTGTGTCCATTAAAATAACATCAAATTGATCAGAAATAAAGTGTAGACATTGTTAATGTTGTAAACGGCTATTGTAGCTGGAAACGGCTGATTTTTTATGGAATATCTACATAGGCTTACAGAGGCCCATTATCAGCAACCATCAGTCCTGTGTTCCAATGGCACGCTGTGTTTGCTAATCCATGTTTATCATTTTAAAAGGCTAATTGATTATTAGAAAACCCTTTTGCAATTATGTTAGCACAGCTGAAAACTGTTGTGCTGATTAAAGAAGCAAAACAACTGGCCTACTGGCAATACAACCAGCAATTGTGGGTTTGATTACAGGCTCAAAATGGCCAGAAACATATAACTTTCTTCTGAAACTCGTCAGTCTATTCTTGTTCTGAGAAATGAAGGCTATTCCATGCGAGAAATTGCCAAGAAACTGAATATCTCGTACAACGCTGTGTACTACTCCCTTCACAGAACAGCGGAAACTTGCTCTAACCAGAATAGAAAGAGCAGTGGGAGGCCCCGGTGCACAACTGAGCAAGAGGACAAATACATTTGAGTGTCTAGTTTGAGGAACAGACTGGCAGCTTCATTAAATAGTACCTGCAAAACACCAGTCTCAACGTCAACAGTGAAGAGGCGACTCCGGGATGTTGACCTTCTAGGCAGTTGTAAAGAAAAAGCCAAATCTCAGACTGAGATTGGCCAATAAAAAGAAAAGATTAAGATGGGCAGTCTGAGGCTTTTTCTTTGCAACTCTGCCTAGAAGGTCAGTGAGTGTTAAGGTGTCAAAAAAGTGTCACCCCCCCCCCCCCCCCCGGTCATCGTCAGCCATTTGCCAAGCTAATCTGGGGCCTTGGATCCTCACCCAGGTGAGTCATGACACAAGACAATGCAGGAGTGGCTTCGGGATAAGTCTCTGAATGTCCTTGAGTGGCCCAGCCAGAGCCAGGACTTGAACCTAATCGAACATCTCTGGAGAGACCTGAAAATAGCTGTGCAGCGATGCTCCCTATTCAACCTGAAAGAGCTTGAGAGGATCTGCAGAGAAGAATGGGAGTAACTTGCCAAATACAGGTGTGCCATGCTTGTAGCGTCATACCCAAGAGTCTAGGCTGTAATCGCTGCCAACGGTGCTTCAACAAAGTACTGAGTAAAGGGTCTGAATATTTATGTAAATGTAATATTTCAGTTGTTTCTTTTTAATACATTTGCAAAAATGTCTAAAAACCAGTTTTTGCTTTGTCATTATGGGGTATTGTGTGTAGACTGATGAGCGAAAAAAAAAAAAAATATCCATTTTAGAATAAGGCTGTAACGTAACAAAATGTGGAAAAGGTCAAGGGGTCTGATTACTTTCCGAATGCACTGAGCTACTCACTCCCCATGCATCATATCGGTACACACATGCACCTCAACAATTGGCTGTCCTTAAAGGGGAAATCTATGTCAATTTGCAATTGGCACATACATTTTTAGACTTTTAAATTAATGATATTTAGCCATTGATTCTTAAAGTATATAACTTATAAATGCCTCATGAGCTCAGTTCATCTGTCGTTCCCAAAATATAATCTTGTTTTACATTTTTTGTAAACAATGTCATTGTAAAGCAACACTTTATAGCCTCAGAAAATTGTTGAACTATAATTGCGATCTCATGGATGGTATGTCCTTGCATCCATAGCTCTGTCTATGAATTTGATATAGTGGTAACATTTCTGCATTTCCATGACATGGTGACCGTTTTGTTGTTATTTGAAGTGCAGATTGGTCCTTTTATAAGCCTTCAATTTCCTTGTAGCTGGTTGGACCTGTTGCTTAGTTGTTGCCTGTTGCCACAAAAGCCTATCTCTCTCTCTCTATCTCTCACACACACACACACACACACACACACACACACACAGAGACACACACAGAGACACACACGCACACAGAGACACATACGCACACACAGACACACACACATGCACACAGATACACACATGCACACAGAGACACACACCTTTGTGGACCTAATCAATTTCTATTTCAGACTCCAATTTGCTTCTGTGTTGTTGATGCCACAGCACCCTATGTATCTGGTCTCTCAGTCTCAATATTTCACTCTCTCTTGAGTTCCTCTCCTCCATGTTGATGCAAAAGGCTAATTGCCCTAACAGTGTTGACAAGCATTGGCTTGGCTGAGTTGACTCCTTCTGAATCCAAATTAAAAACTAAAACACAGACATCAGGCTGCATCATACTGGCTTGTCAAATGGAGCAGACAGAATAGTCTTGAGAACTGTAGTCTTTAGAACTCTTTTCAGGGCCCATATTCTTAAAGCATCTCAGAGTAGGAGTGCTGATCTAGGATCAGGTCCCCCTGTCTAGGGTTGCAATGGTAGGAAATATGACCAGTAACTTTCCAAATTGATCACTGGTCTGGTGCGAGGAGCAGGCACAGGCCGGACCGGACTGGCGACGCGCACCACTGGTTTGGTGCGAGGAGCAGGAACAGGCCGGGCCGGGCTGGCGACGCGCACCACTGACTTGGTGCGAGGAACAGGCCGGGCCGGGCTGGCGACGTGCACCACTGGGTTGGTGCGAGGTGCAGGAGCAGGCCGGACTGGCGATGCGCACCACTGGCTTGGTGCGAGTTGCAGGAGCAGGCCGGGCCGGGCTGGCGACACACACCACTGGCTTGGTGCGAGGAGCAGGAACAGGCCGGGCCGGGCTGGCGACGCGCACCACTGGCTCGGTACGAGGAGCAGGAACAGGCCGGGCCGGGCTGGCGACGCGCACCACTGGCTTGGTGCGAGGTGCAGGAGCAGGCCGGGCCGGGCTGGCGACGCGCACCACTGGCTTGGTGCGAGGAGCAGGAACAGGCCGGGCCGGGCTGGCGACGCGCACCACTGGCTTGGTGCAAGGAGCAGGAACAGGGCTGGCGACGCGCACCACTGGCTTGGTGCGAGGAGCAGGAACAGGCCGGACCGGGCTGGCGACGCACACCACTGGCTTGGTGCGAGGGACAGGAACAGACCGGATCGGGCTGGCGACGCGCACCACTGGCTTGGTGCGAGGAGCAGTAACGGGTCGGGCCGTACTGGGAACATGCACCACTGGCTTAGTGCGGGGAGCAGGAACGGGTCGGGCCGTACTGGGAACACGCACCACTGGCTTAGTGCGGGGAGCAGGAACGGGCCGGACCGGACTGGCGACACGCACCACTTGCTTGGTGCGAGGAGCGGGACTGGGTTCCTTTATTAACCCCCGCTCCTTCTGCTGCCTAACCAGCTTCTCTCGCCGTGCCTCTACACTTTCCTTCTCCCTTTTAGCCTCCTGTAGCGCCTCCCTCTGACCGAATAACTCCTGCTTCCTCTGAACCAATAGCCCCCGTAACATGGTGGCCTCCTCTCCTAACCTGCAGATTCGCTCTTCCACGGCCTCCTGCTGCCTGGGGGGGGGGGGGGGGGGGGGGTACTGACTCTGGGGACTCTTATGTGTTGAGTCAGGGTGTGATTTTCTATGTGGTGTAGATCTATGTTTTTAGTCTAGCATGTCTAGATCTATGTTGGCCGGTGTGGTTCCCAATCAGAGGCAGCTGTCACTCGTTGTCTCTGATTGGGGACCATATTTAGGCAGCCTATTGGCACTAGTGGGTTGTGGGATCTTGTTCCGTGTGAGGTATGTTGTTTGTGTACCTTGGACTTCACGTTTCGTTTAGTTTGTTGTTTTGTCGTTGTTTATTCGGTTCAAATAAACATGTATGCATATCACGCTGCGCCTTGGTCTGACCCGTCTATGAACGAACGTGACAATGAGTTTGACACGTACAGTACATTAATACATTTACGTATGTGATCTGGTTGGAACCTGTTTTCAGTAAATGCTGATACATAGCATACTTTAGTGTTATTTACACTGAGTGTACAAAACATTAGGAACACCTGCTCTTTCCATGACATAGACTGACCAGGTGAATCCAGCTGAAAGCTATGATCCCTTATTGATGTTTACTGTTAAATCCACTTAAATCAGTGTAGACTAAGGAGATGCGACAGGTTAAAGAAGGATTTTTAAGCCTTGAGACAATTGAGACATGAATTGTGTATGTGGCACCACAACAAACCTGCAAAGAGAGGGCCGCCCACCAAAACTCACAGACCAGGCAAGGAGGGCATTAATCAGAGAGGTAACAAAGAGACCAAACATAACCCTGAAGGAGCTGCAAAGCTCCACAGCGGAGATTGGAGTATCTGTCAATAGGACCACTTTTAGCTGTACACCACAGAGGTGGGCTTTACAGAAGAGTGGCCAGAAAAAAGCCATTGCTTGAAGAAAAAAATGGTGTTCACCAAAAGGCATGTGGGAGACTCCTCAAACATATGGAAGAAGGTACTCTGGTCAGATGAGACTAAATTTGAGCTTTTTGGCCATCAAGGAAAATGCTATGTCTGGCGCAAACCCAACACTTCTCATCACCCCGAGAACACTATCGTTTTTCATCGGCAGAGACTGGGAAACTGGTCAGAATTGAAGGAATGATGGATGGTGCTAAATACAGGGAAATTCTTGAGGGAAACCTGTTTCAGTCTTCCAGAGATTTGAGACTGGTTCGGTGTTTCACCTTCCAGCAGGACAATAACCCTAAGCATACTGCTAAAGCAACACTCGAGTGGTTTAAGGAGAAACATTTAAATCCAATTGAGAATCTGTGGTATGACTTAAAGATTGCTGTACACCAGTGGAACCCATCCAACTTGAAGGAGCTGGAGCAGTTTTGCCATGAAGAATGGACAGAAATCCCAGTGGCTAGATGTGCCAAGCTTATAGAGACATACCCCAAGAGACTTGCAGCTGTAATTTCTGCAAAAGGTGGCTCTACAAAGTATTGACTTGGGGGTGGGGGTGGGAGGGGGGGGGGGGGGGGACGTGAATATTTATGCACGCTCAAGTTTTCAGTTATTTTCTTCAAAGTGGTGGGGGTGGGGGTGGGGGGGGGTGGGACGTGAATAGTTATGCACGCTCATGTTTTCAGTTATTTTCTTCAAATTGGTAGGCATGTTGTGTAAATCAAATGGTAATCAATTTTAATTCCAGGTTGTAAGGCAACAAAATAGGAAAAATGCCAAGGGGGGTGAATACTTTCGCAAGCCACTGTATGTGCATACAGCTTGCATAACATGACACTAATGAGGGGAAATTGGTTGATGAAGCTCATGATTGAGAAAGTCGCTCTCTCCGCCGCCTAAACAGGTCTCTCGCTACCTTTCTCTCACACCAGCAATCACACATGGCATACACAGACAGACACTCCTTTGTGGCCTCTCTCTCACACCAGCACTCACACATGGCACACACACAAACATGCACACACACACACACACACACACACACACACACACACACACACACACACACACACACACACACACACACACACACACACACACACACACACACACACCTATTTCCCTTCATACACACTTCATACACACATATCTCGCTGTTTCTCTCTCTCTTACTCTTTCTCTCTCTCACACACACACATACACACCCTCTCTCCCTCTCAAAGTGTCCCTGATTCCCTTATGTCTTTATAAGACCAAAGTGCTTGACTGATTAAAGTCTCTCTTTTATAGAGAGCAGGGGAAAAGATGAGAAAATAAATAAAATAAAGCAGGAGTGTCTAGCCCCCTAGGCAACTGATGTTTATATGATAATCAGCTCGGCTCTCATTTGCATTTAATTCTATTTAAAAAATGACTTCTTCTTAAGAATAGAAAACGTTGAGTAGAATGGGGAAAAAAATAGATATTGGAGAGAGAGAGGGAAAGAGCGAGAGGAGAGAGAGAGACAGAAAGAGAGGGAAAAAGAGAGAGACTAAGAGAAAGACGGAAAAACAGAAATCACTCGCGCTTGCTCTGTCACCCCAGTAACTAACCAACATAGTGCTTCACTTCTGCCAACTATTACAATAGACGGCTTGATACATTTTGGGTGATACATTTTAACTTGGATTGTTTCAATTCCAATGTTACTATAATTTCCGATGTGTCCAACAACAAAAAACACATTTATATCAAGCATACAGTGACTTCAGAAAGTTTTCACACCCTTTGACTTTTTCCACATTTTGTGTGTTACAAAGTGGGAATAAAATTGATTGAATTGTCATTTTTGGTAAACTATCTACACAAAATATTATTTAATGTCAAAGTGGACAAAAAATTCTAACATCTGTAAAATAAAATATATCGTGAGTCAATACATGTTAGAATCTCCTTTGGCAGCGATTACAGCTGTGAGTCTTTCTGGGTAAGTGTCTAAGAGATTTCCACAACTAGATTGTGCAACATTTGCCCATTATTCTATTCAAAATTCTTCAACATCTGTCAAATTGGTTGTTGATCATCACTAGACAACCATTTCCAGGTCTTGCAATAGATGTTCAAGAAGATTTAAGTCAAAACTTTAACTCGGCCAATCAGGAACTTTCACTGTCTTCTTGGTAAGGTCAATCAATCAATCAAATGTATTTATGAAGCCCTTCTTACATCAGCAGATGTCACAGAGTGCTATACAGAAACCCAGCCTAAAACACCAAACAGCAAGCAATGCAGATGAAAGGGGAATTCATCTCTCAGTGTTTGGTGGAAAGCAGACTGAACCAGGTTTTCCTCTAGGATTTTGTCTGTGCTTAGTTCCATTCCATAAATTGTTTCTCCTGAAAAGCTCCCCAGTCCTTAACGATTACAAGCATGCCCATAACATGATGCAGCCACCACCATGATTGAAAATATGGAGAGTGGTACTCAGTAATATTTTGTATTGGATTTGCCCCAAACACTTTGTTTTCAGGACAAAAAGGTAGTTGCTTTGCCACATTTTTTGCAGTATTACTTTAGTGCCTTGTTGCAAACAGGATGCATGTTTTCAAAACATTTTATTCTGTACAGGCTAACAATTAAGTTAGTATTGTGGAGTAACTACAATGTTGTTGATCCATCCTCAGTTTTCTGCTATCACAGCGATTAAACTCTGTAACTGTTTTAAAGTCACCATTGGCCTCATGGTGAAATCCCTGAGCGATTTCCTTCCTCTCCGGCAACTGAGTTAGGAAGGACGCCTGTGTCTTTGTAGTGACTTGGTGTATTGATACACCATCCAAAGTGTAATTAATAACTTCACCATGCTCAAAGGGATAGTCAATGTTTTTTTTTACCCATCTACCAATATGTGCCCTTCTTTGTGAGGCACTGGAAAACCTCCTTGGTCTTTGTGGTTGAATCTGTGTTTGAAATTCACTGCTCGACTGAGGGACCTTACAGATAAATGTATGTGTGGGCTACAGAGATCAGGTAGTGTCAGAGTGGTGTGGGTGGATGAGTAAGGAATCAAGCGCAGGAAACCAGGAGGACATTAACTGAACTTTAGTAAAGTCCGACACGACAAAAGACGTCAACCCAACCGGGTGGCGCAAACAAATTACGCACCAAACACTGTGCGGAGAAAACAAGAAAAGGCGCACGCAGTGCGAACTCTCGAATACCACATACGAGAGACTCAAAATACTAGAGTACAAGCTGACAACAAAACAATCACGCATAACACCTGACCCAAACACACGAAACTAAATAGGAAAACAATTAAGACACAAATAAGGGACAGGTGTTATGAACAGACAAAACCAAACGAACATGAAACATAGAACGGTGGCAGCTAGTACTCCGGAGACGACGACCGCCGAAGCCTGCCCGAACAAGGAAGAGGAGCAGCCTCGGCCGAAACCATGACAGTACCCCCCCCTTGACGCGCGGCTCCAGCCGTGCGCCGACCCGGAGCTCGGGGACGACCCGGACGACGCGGAGCAGGGCGCGCAGGATGACCCCGATGGAACTCGGTCAGTAGGGACTGGTCCAATACGTCCCTCCTTGGCACCCAGCACCGCTCCTCCGGACCGTACCCCTCCCACTCCACGAGATATTGAAGACCCCCCATCCGGCGTCTAAAATCCAGGATGGACCTCACGGTGTACGCCGGAGCCCCCTCGATGTCCAACGGGGGCGGAGGAGTCTCCTCAATCTCAAAGTCCTGGAGTGGACCAGCTACCACCGGCCTGAGGAGAGACACATGGAACGAGGGGTTAATATTTTTGTAATCAATAGGTAGTTCTAACCTATAACTCACCTCGTTCAATCTCCTCAGGACTTTAAAGGGCCCCACAAACCGCCGACCCAGCTTCCGGCAGGGCAGGCGGAGGGGCAGGTTTCTGGTTGAGAGCCAGACTCGATCTCCAGGTGCGTACACTGGCCCCTCACTGCGGTGTAGGTCGGCGCTCGTCTTCTGTCGACGTATGGCACGCTGCAGATGGACGTGTGCAGCGTCCCACGTCTCCTCCGAGCGCCGCACCCACTCATCCACAGCGGGGGCCTCGATCTGGCTCTCATGCCATGGTGCCAGAACCGGCTGGTACCCTAATACACACTGAAAAGGGGTTAGTTGGGTGGAGGAGTGGCGAAGAGAGTTCTGTGCCATCTCGGCCCAGGGCACATATCTCGCCCACTCCTCCGGCCGGCCCTGACAGTATGACCTCAGAAACCTACCCACATCCTGGTTGACACGTTCAACCTGCCCGTTACTCTCCGGGTGGTAACCCGAGGTAAGGCTTACCGAAACCCCCAACCGTTCCATAAATGCTCTCCACACTCTAGAGGTGAACTGGGGGCCTCGGTCAGACACTATATCCTCGGGTACCCCGTAATGTCGGAAGACATGGGTGAACAGAGCCTCTGCGGTCTGTAGGGCAGTGGGTAGACCCGGCATGGGAAGGAGACGACAGGCCTTAGAGAACCGATCCACAACGACCAGGATGGTAGTATTCCCCTGTGAGGGGGGAAGGTCGGTAACAAAATCCACCGAGAGGTGGGACCAGGGTCGTTGTGGAATAGGCAGGGGTTGTAACTTACCCCTGGGCAAATGTCTGGGCGCCTTACACTGGGCACACACCGAACAGGAGGAGACATAAATCCTCACATCCCTAGCTAACGTTGGCCACCAGTACTTCGTGCTAAGGCAGTGCACTGTCCGGCCGATATCCGGATGGCCAGAGGAGGGGGACGTATGAGCCCAACAAATGAGGCGATCGCGTACCTCGAGCGGAACATACGTCCGACCCACAGGACACTGTGGAGGACTCGGGTCGGTGCGTAACGCCCGCTCGATCTCACCATCAACCTCCCACACCACCGGAGCAACCAGACAAGACTCCGGTAGTATGGGCGTGGACTCAACTGACCTCTCCTCTGCGTCATACCGCCGAGACAGAGCATCTGCCTTCCCGTTCTGGGACCCAGGGATGTATGTGATTTTAAACACAAACCGGGCTAGAAACATAGTCCAGCGAGCCTGGCGAGGATTCAGTCTCCTAGCTGCCCGGATGTACTCCAGGTTACGATGGTCAGTTAGAATGAGGAAAGGGTGTTGAGCCCCCTCGAGCCAATGCCGCCACACCTTTAGGGCCTGTACCACGGCTAACAGCTCCCTGTCTCCTACGTCATAATTCCGCTCCGCCGGACTGAGCTTCTTTGAGTAAAACGCACAGGGACGGAGTTTAGGTGGAGTGCCAGAACGCTGGGAAAGAACGGCCCCTATCCCGGCCTCTGACGCGTCCACCTCTACTTGGAACGGTAAAGAGGGATCCGGATGCGCCAACACCGGCGCCGAGGTAAACAGGTCCTTCAGTCTCCCAAATGCCCTGTCCGCCTCAGCTGACCACCGCAAGCGCACCGGACCCCCCTTTAACAGAGACGTTATGGGAGCTGCCACCTGTCCAAAACCCTGGATAAACCTCCGGTAATAATTCGCAAAACCCAAGAACCGTTGCACCTCCTTCACAGTGGTTGGGGTCTGCCAATTACGCACAGCTGACACCCGGTCTACCTCCATCTTCACCCCTGACGCAGATAACTGGTAACCCAGAAAGGAGACCGACTTCTGAAAAAACAGACATTTCTCTGCCTTGACATATAGGTCATGCTCCAACAGCCGCCTCAATACTCGGCGCACCAGGGCTACATGCTCAGCACGGGTAGGACTATACACCAGAATGTCGTCGATGTACACAACTACTCCCTGTCCCTGCATGTCCCGGAAAATCTCATCGACGAAGGATTGGAAGACTGAGGGAGCATTCATCAACCCATATGGCATGACTAGATACTCGTAGTGTCCGGAAGTCGTGCTAAACGCTGTCTTCCATTCATCGCCCTCTCTAATGCGCACCAAGTTATATGCGCTCCTAAGATCCAATTTTGTAAAGAACTGCGCACCGTTCAGTGACTCCGTCATAGTCGCAATCAGAGGAAGTGGATAGCTGTACTTCACTGTGATCTGATTGAGACCGCGGTAATCAATACACGGGCGCAGACCTCCATCCTTTTTCTTCACAAAAAAGAAACTTGAGGAAGCGGGTGAAATGGAGGCCCGTATGTATCCCTGTCTAAGAGACTCAGAGATGTACGTCTCCATAGCCTTTCTCTCCTCTTGAGACAAGGGATACACATGGCTCCGCGGGAGAGCTGCTCCTGAATGGAGATCTATCGCACAATCCCCCCGTCTATGAGGCGGCAGCTGCGCCGCCCTAGTCTTACTGAACGCCAGTGCCAAATCCTCATACTCGGGGGGAATCTGCAGTGCTGGCATTAGATTCGGACTCTCCACCGAGGTCGCCCCTATGGAAACACCCAGACACCGCCCCTCACATTGAGCAGACCACCCTTTAAGAGCTTTCTCTCGCCACCTAATAGTAGGGTCATGAGTCATCAACCAGGGAAGACCCAGCACTACCGGATACGCAGGAGAGTCAATCAGATAGAGCTGAATTATCTCCTCATGACCCTCCTGCGCCATCATCTGAAGGGGTGCTGTGACCTCCCTAATCAACCCAGACCCTAACGGACGGCTATCTAGGGCATGGACGGGGAAAGGCTTATCCACTGGAAGGAGGGGAATCCCTAACTCTATACAGAACTGGCGATCTACAAAATTCCCAGCTGCGCCTGAATCTACCAGCGCCTTATGCTGGGAACGAGGTGCAACCTGTGGGAAACAAACAGGCAAGGTTAGGTGCACGACAGAAAGCTCTGGGTAAGCAGGGCGCCTACTCACCTGGGGGGACCCCCCAATGCGTGACCTGCCTTCTCCCTCACCGGAGGACCCGCCCCAACACCTAGCCGCGGTGTGCCCTCCACGACCACAGTTAGTGCAAGGGCCGGGTCCCCTCGGGCTCCTCCTCCTCCGTTCCCTAGCGCCAGCACCTCCGAGCTCCATAGGGCTCGGCTCGGAGGTGCTGGAGAGTGGAATGGGCGAACCCCCCCTCCCGGGACGTCCACGGGTGGCGAGCAGGGTATCCAGCCGGATGGCCATGTCGACAAGCTGGTCGAAAGTCAACGAGGTGTCCCTGCACGCCAACTCTCGCTGGACGTCCTCCCGGAGGCTGCAGCGGAAATGGTCGATATGGGCCCGCTCATTCCACCCTGCATTGGCCGCTAGGGTCCGAAACTCCAAGGCAAAGTCCTGGGCGCTCCTCATCCCCTGTCGGAGGTAGAATAGACGCTCCCCCGCCGCCTTCCCCTCTGGTGGATGGTCGAACACAGCACGGAAGCGGCGGGAGAACTCCGCATAGTTCGTGGTAGCGGCGTCCATTCTCCTCCACTCAGCGTTGGCCCACTCCAACGCCTTGCCGGTGAGACAGGAGATGAGGGCTGAGACGCTCTCGTGTCCCGAGGGCGCCGGGTGTACGGTGGCGAGGTAGAGCTCCACCTGCAGCAGGAACCCTTGACACCCGGCAGTGGAGCCGTCGTACGCCCTCGGGAGCGAGAGCCGAATCCCACTGGGTTCCGGAGATGAGACAGGAGGGCTGACCGATGGGGCTGGTCTCCCATCGGTGCAGAGTATTCATCACCCCCTCCAGGGCATGACAGACCTGGTTGATGCGGTCCTCCTGACCACGAAGACGTTCAGCCATCTCGGCTGTTGGCGCGGTCGCTCCTGCTGATTCCATGGAGAGGATGCGTGATTCTGTCAGAGTGGTGTGGGTGGATGAGTAAGGAATCAAGCGCAGGAAACCAGGAGGACTTTAACTGAACTTTAGTAAAGTCCGACACGACAAAAGACGTCAACCCAACCGGGTGGCGCAAACAAATTACGCACCAAACACTGTGCGGAGAAAACAAGAAAAGGCGCACGCAGTGCGAACTCTCGAATACCACATACGAGAGACTCAAAATACTAGAGTACAAGCTGACAACAAAACAATCACGCATAACACCTGACCCAAACACACGAAACTAAATAGGGAAACAATTAAGACACAAATAAGGGACAGGTGTTATGAACAGACAAAACCAAACGAACATGAAACATAGAACGGTGGCAGCTAGTACTCCGGAGACGACGACCGCCGAAGCCTGCCCGAACAAGGAAGAGGAGCAGCCTCGGCCGAAACCGTGACAGGTAGTCATAAAAAAATCATGTTAAACACTATTATTACACACAGAGGGAGTCCATTAAACTTATAATGTGACTTGTTAAGCAAATGTTTACTCTTGAACTTATTTAGGCTTGCCATAACAAAGGGGTTGAACACTTATTGACTCAAGACTTTTCAACTTGTCATTGTAAATTAATTTGTAAACATGTCGAAAAACATAATTCCACTTTGACATTATGGGGACCGATGTAGGCCAATTTACTACATTTTTTATTCAGTCTGTAACACAACAAAATGTGGAAAAAGTCAAGGGGTGTGAATCCTTTCTGAAGGCTCTGTAGCTGATCAAAATGAACTTAATTCCATGACAGCATAATTAAGCATCACATTATAAGCTGTCATTATTTGTGAGAATGAATTTAAACAGAACCTTGAATTGAAATATAATCTCCTTATAATCCATACACTTTCCTGATGAAACCAAACGTTCCCCAGACGTTGGCAATAATGTTGCCACAACATTACCTGTTAATGAGCAAACCTGTCTTTGCCTTTGTGATTTCTCCATCTCTCCTTGTCTGTAACAACATCCTCCGTCTCCACTCTCTAGCCCCCTCTCCTCAGAGTCTCTGATACAGAATAAGAGTCGTAAGTTTAAACAGCAGCAGGGCCATTCGGCTGGCCCGTCCTTGTCCTCTTCCTGTGGGATCAACCCTGAGCCACAGGCCTGTCTGTTTCTCTCTTTTCCCATTCCCTATAGAGCGACTGCACTTGATTACCTTTACACTTAAATAAACAGGAGAGGCTCTTAGAAGGCAGCCAGCCATGAGGAGGACGAGACAGGCAGGAGGTGGGAGGAGGCTGATGAGGAGATAAAGATGCAATCTGTTTCTTCCTCTCCACCTCACACATAGGCTGATGTACGTCGTACATACACACACACACTCTAGCATACACGCATAAAAACATGCCTCTGTGCAAGCACACGATTATGCATGCACACACACAAGCACATGCACACACATGCAAATTAGCATACGTGTACGAGCATACCTGTACACACGCACACACAAACACACACCCAAATATACACACACACACACACACACAGCGTCATGGACTCATGCTCTCTCTCTCTCACTCTCTCTCACACACACACAAACACACCACAGATGTCCTTGTCTTTCAAGAGCGGCTCCCCTTGCTGTCAGTCGGTGTGGAATCATTTTGCTCGGCTGAGTGCCTCTCTAGAAAATCGGCCATCGCTCAGCCTGGCCAGAGAGCACGGACAACAGGAGATGGAGAAAGGAGAGGGGAATAAAATAGAGATAGCATGGAGAAGTGGAGAGTAGAGGGGGATAAAAAAAGAGGAGAAAGAGAGCACGATAAAAGTGTCGTCTGAGGTGGAATATGTATGTGTGCAAGTGAGTGTGTTTGTATGCAGACATGCATTTGCATATGATTATGTTTCATTAACATATCTTTCATTGCTTCATTGAGAGTGGGCATTCTTAGGTGCAGTAGGTCAAACAAAAAATAAGGGCAAGCTGCCTGGCTCCCTAGCCAAGGAGAGGAAACAATGAAAATACAGCCTAGTGGATGTCATTAATTTATTAGGAGAGGCTATTTTATTTTTATTTTTTTTATTTCACCTTTATTTAACCAGGTAAGCCAGTTGAGAACAGGTTCTCATTTACAACTGCGACCTGGCCAAGACAAAGCAAAGTAGTGCAACAAAAACAACACAGAGTTACATATGGGGTAAAAAAAAAACATAAAGTCAGAAGTACAACAGAAAAATATATATACAGTGTGTGCAAATGTAGCAAGTTATGGAGGTAAGGCAATAAATAGGCTATAGTGCAGAATAATTACAATAGTATTAACACTGGAACGCTAGATGTGCAAGAGATTATGTGCAAATAGAGATACTGGGGTGCAAATGAGCAAATTAAATAACAATATAGGGATGAGGTAGTTGGGTGGGCTAATTTCAGATGGGCTGTGTACAGGTGCAGTGATCGGTAAGGTGCTCTGACAACTGATGCTTAAAGTTATTGAGGGAGATAAGAGTCTCCAGCTTCAGAGATTTTTGCAATTCGTTCCAGTCATTGGCAGCAGAGAACTGGAAGGAATGGCGGCCAAAGGAGGTGTTGGCTTTGGGAATGACCAGTGAGATATACCTGCTGGAGCGCAGACTACGGGTGGGTGCTGCTATGGTGACCAATGAGCTAAGATAAGGCGGGGATTTGCCTAGCAGTGATTTATAGATGGCCTGGAGCCAGTGGGTTTGACGACGAACATGTAGTGAGGACCAGCCAACAAGAGCGTACAGGTCACAGTGGTGGGTAGTGTATGGGGCTTTGGAGACAAAACGGATGGCACTGTGATAGACTACATCCAATTTGCTGAGTAGAGTGTTGGAGGCTATTTTATAAATGACATCGCCGAAGTCAAGGATCGGTAGGATAGTCAGTTTTACGAGGGCATGTTTGGCAGCATGAGTGAAGGAGGCTTTGTTGCGAAATAGGAAGCCGATTCTAGATTTAACTAGAGGGAAGACGTAACACTACACTAACACACAAACTGTCCAACTGACCAGTCAACCCATTGATTTTGCGCAAAGATCGATTGCAGTGCAATGCTATGCGTTTCCAAAATGCCCAATGCTACAATTCTAGACTACTCTGAGCAAAGGCTAAGAAATATTCTAAGATTAAGAAATATTATAATAATGGAAGCCTGATCACTCTCTCGTTCTTTCTCTTTAGCCGACACCTGTGGGCCAGCTTCCATTAGACTCCTAAAGACAGGGTGGAACCCTCTCTCACTTCATTTAACATCCCTCTCTTTCTCATTCTCTCACTTCTCTCCTCCCCTCACTCTAGCCATCAGCTCCAATATACAAGGAGAGAGTGGAGGGAGGAGAGGAAGGAGGAAAAGGAACAAAAAGAAAATAGTAAATGATATATAAAAACGGAAGATAATTGAAAATCAGATCCCAGGCAATTTAGCTGTAGTGTGAATGTGAACGCTGCGCTTGCACCCTTTTCTTTTCTCTCTCGCTTCCTCCCTTCTTCTCTCTCTTCTTTCCTGCACTTTTTGTCTATTTGATTTATCTGCTGCTCCCGTTTCGTCAACCTCTATTAGTATTAGAAGGTCGGGGGACCAGTGGCTGTCTGTGACACAGGTTCAGATTTGAGGTTGCAGATACTGTATGTGTCTGTTTTACCCATCACACACATACACACACACATGCATGCGTACACACAGCCCCCCCCCCCCCCCCCCCCCGCCATACACACAAACACTCCAACTTCATCCAATCCAACATTTCTTAGTAATTTCTAACATTTATAGTGGGAGCCCTGCGGATAAAGGACATTTAGACGCAATTCAATAACACGCTGAATTATTGATCAGCTCATTTCAGAGGTGAAATATGTCTGATTGTCTCGCTTCAGTGATTAATGGACAATTATTTATATATGCACTAGATGGCAGACTGCTTTGAATCCACCGCACCTCCATCTTGGCACTCCCCCAACGTTGTAAAAAATATATTTTGGAAGCTATAGAAATGCATTTACTAATGTCTATATTTGTTTTTGCCACGTTTATTCTATTACAGATACCTTAATGCATACTTTTAAATTATAATATGTGAGCTAAACATAATATCTAAAATCATTTTACTTAAAGTAGAATTTTTGGAAAGTAATAATGTTACTGTCCCCAATACAACAACAAAATATTTAATTTCATGTAATTTTGTCCTTGAAACATTTAAATTAAATACTGTAGGATTCCATTCATTCCTATGGAGGACTGATTTTCTGAGGAGTGCCAATATGGCCGACTGGTGGCTTCAAAGCATTCGGAAAGTATTCAGACCCCTTGACTTTTTCAATATTTTGTTATGGTACAGCCTTATTCTAAAATTGAGTAAATAAATAAAAATCCTAATCAATCTACACACAATACCGCATAATGACAAAGTGAAAACAGTTTTTTAGAAATGTTTGCTAATTTATAAAAAAAAATATATATATACCTTATTAACGTAAGTATTCAGACCCATTGCTATAAGACTTGAAATTGAGCTCAGGTGCATCCTGTTTCCATTGATCATCCTTGAGATGTTTCTACAACTTGATTGGAGTCCACCTGTTGTAAATTCAATTGATTGGACATGATTTGGAAAAGCACAAACTTGTCTATATAAGGTTCAACAGTTGACAGTGCATGTCAGAGCAAAAACCAAGCCATGAGGTCGAAGGAATTGTCCGTAGAGCACCAAGACAGGATTGTGTCGAGCCAAAGATCTGGGGAAGGGTACAAAAAATGTCTGCAGCATTGAAGGTCCCCAAGAACACACTTGCCTCCATCATTCTTAAATGGAAATAGTTTGGAACCACCAAGACTATTCCTAGAGCTGGCCGCCTGGCCAAACTGAGCAATCGGGGGAGAAGGGCCTTGGTCAGAGAGATGACCAAGAACCCGATGGTCACTCTGACAGAGCTTAAGAGTTCCTCTGTGGAGATGGGAGAACCTTCCAGAAGGACAACCATCTCTGCAGCACTCCACCAATCAGGCCGTTATGGTAGAGATTGAACTCTTTGGATTACAACCAAATTATGATAAATGTACTATATTACGTATTGGATCACTAAAAAATACAAGTTTTACATTACTGTGTAGTTTACCAATACAATGGTCTGATGGTGATGTGGATATACTCGGAATACATATCCCAAAAGAAATAAATGATCTCACTCCAATAAATGTTAATGGAAAGTTAGCAAAAATAGATAAGATCTTGCTACAATGGAAAGGTAAATACCTGTCTACTTGTGGAAAAATCACCCTGATTAACTCTAGTATTATCCCAGTTTACTTATTTGCTTATGGTCTTGCCTATGCCTAGCGAACAGTCTTTTAAATTATATGAGAAAAAAATATTCCATTGTATTTGGAACGGCAAGTCAGACAAAATTAAACAGGCCTATTTATATAATGAAAATGAATTTGGGGGACAGAAATTATTAAATATTAAAGCATTAGACCTATCACTAAAAGCTTCAGTCATACAAAAGTTGTACTTAAATCCGAACTGGTTCTCTAGCAAATTAGTAAGATTGTCTCATCCCATGTTCAAGAATGGCCTTTTTCCATGTATTCAGATTACAACCTCTCACTTTCAGTTATTTGAAAAGGAAATAATCTCCCAAATATCACTATTTCTAAAACAAACCATAGAAAGTTGGTTGCAATTTCAATTTAATCCTCCAGAAATGACAGAACAAATAGTGCAACAAAAATTGCGGTTAAACTCAAATATACTAATTGATTAAAAAAAAGGTATAGTCTTTGTAAATTATATCATAGGTAGAACTGGTGGAGTTATGTCACACATGCAGCTAACAAAAACATATGGAAATGTCTGTTCTACCCTGTCAGGGTTGAGTGTAGATGTGGTGTGGAATCATGCGCAGGACACACAGAGGCTTCGTACTGACGTCTTTAGTGAAGACAAAAGAACAAGCCAAACACGGCAACAGGCAACCAGGCAGGCAAGCGAACTTTACGCAACTCGGTAAAGTGCAAAACAAAGGCGCACAAAGTGCGGAACTCTCTCTAAACAAAAATACAGAGAGAACATAAACGAACTAGCACACAACGTGACAACGAACAATTACACACAACACATGACAAAACTCAAGAGAACTATATAGGACGCATAATGAACACTAACAAGGAACAGGTGTAACAAAACAGACAAAACCAATCAAACATCGAAACATAGAACGGTGGCAGCTAGTACTCCGGAGACGACGACTGCCGAAGCCTGCCCGAACAAGGAGAAGGAGCAGCCTTGGCCGAAACCGTGACATACCCCAAATTACAACCAAATAATTTCAGTATTATCGCAAAAAGAGAGTTGCAAAGAAAAAGCCAAATCTCAGACTGGCCAATAAAAATAAAAGATTAAGCTGGGCAGTCAGAGATATTGCTTTTTCTTTGCAACTCTGCCTAGAAGGTCAGCATCCCGGAGTCGCCTCTTCACTGTTGATGTTGAGACTGGTGTTTTGCGGGTACTATTTAATGATGCAGCCAGTTGAGGACCTGTGAGGCGTCTGTTTCTCAAACTAGACACTCTAATGTATTTGTCCTCTTGCTCAGTTGTGCACCGGGGCCTCCCACTCCTCTTTCTATTCTGGTTAGAGCCAGTTTGCGCCGTTCTGTGACGGGAGTAGTACACAGCGTTGTACGAGATCTTCAGTTTCTTGGCAATTTCTGGCATGGAATAGCCTTAATTTCTCAGTTTCAGAAGAAAGTTATTTGTTTCTGGCCATTTTGAGTCTATAATCGAACCCACAATTGCTGATGCTCCAAATACTCAAGTAGTCACAAGAAGGCCAGTTTTATTGCTTCTTTAATCAGCACAACAGTTTTCAGCTGTGCTAACATAATTGCAAAAGGGTTTTCTAATGATCTATTAGCCTTTTAAAATGATAAACTTGGATTAGCAAACACAACCTGCCATTGGAACACGGGACTGATGGTTGATGATAATGGGTCTCTGTACGCCTACTGTAGGTTGGAGTCATTAAAACTCATTTTTCAACCACTCCACACAATTCTTGTTAACTAAGTATGGTTTTGGCAAGTCGGTTAGGACATCTACTTTGTGCGGGACACAAGTAATTTTTCCAACAATTGTTTACAGACAGATTATTTCACTTACAATTTACTCTATCACAATTCCAGTGGGTCAGAAGTTTACATACACTAAGTTGACTGTGCCTTTAAACAGCTTGGAAAATTCCAGAAAATGATGTCATGGCTTTAGAAGCTTCAGATAGGCTAATTGACATCATTTGAGTCAATTGGAGGTGTACCTGTGGATGTATTTCAAGGCCTACCTTCAAACTCAGTACCTCTTTGCTTGACATCATGGGAAAATCAAAAGAAATCAGCCAAGACCTCAGAAAAAAAATTGTAGACCTCCACAAGTCTGGTTCATCCTTGGGAGCAATTTCCAAATGCCTGAAGGTACCACGTTCATCTGTATAAACAATAGTATGCAAGTATAAACACCATGGGACCACCAGCCGTCATACCGCTCAGGAAGGAGACATGTTCCGTCTCCTAGAGATGAACGTACTTTGGTGCGAAAAGTGCAAATCAATCCCAGAACAACAGCAAAGGACCTTGTGAAAATGTTAGAGGAAACAGGTACAAAAGTATCTATATCCACAGTAAAACAAGTCCTATATCAACATAACCTGAAAGGCTGCTCAGCAAGGAAGAAGCCACTGCTCCAAAACCACCATAAAAAAGCCAGACTACGGTTTGCAACTGCACATGGGGACAAAGATCATACTTTTTGGAGAAATGTCCTCTGGTCGGATGAAACAAAAATAGAACTGTTTGGCCATAATGACCATCGTTATGTTTGGTGGAAAAACGGGGCAGCTTGCAAGGCAAACAACACCATCCCAACCGTGAAGCACGGGGGTGGCAGCATCATGCTGTGTGGGTGCTTTGCTGCAGGAGGGACTGGTGCACTTCACAAAATAGATGGCATCATGAGGAAAGAAAATTATGTGGATATACTGAAGAAACATCTCAAGACATCAGTCAGGAAGTTAAAGCTTGGTCGCAAATTGGTCTTCCAAATGGACAATGACCCCAAGCATACTTCCAAAGTTGTGGCAAAATGGCTTAAGGACAACAAAGTCAAGGTATTGGAGTGGCCATCACAAAGCCCTGACCTCAATCCTATAGAAAATATGTGGGCAGAACTGAAAAAGCATGTGCGAGCAAGTAGGCCTACAAACCTGACTCAGTTACACCAGCTCTGTCAGGAGGAATGGGCCAAAATTCACCCAACTTATTTTGGGAAGCTTGTGGAAGGCTACCCAAAACGTTTGACCCAAGTTAAACAATTTAAAGGCTATCAAATACTATTCCCCACTGGGAATGTGATGAAAGAAATAAAAGCTGAAATGAATCATTCCCTCTACTATTATTCTGACATTTCACATTCTTAAAATAAAGTAGTGATCCTAACTGACCTAAGACAGGGAATTTTTACCAGGATTAAATGTTAGGAATTGTGAAAAACTGAGTTTAAATGTATTTGGCTAAGGTGTATGTAAACTTCTGACTTCAACTGTATATATACAGCTGCGGAAAAAATTAAGAGACCACTGCAAAATTATCAGTTTCTCTGGTTTTACTATTTATAGGTATGTTTTTGGGTAAAAATAACATTTTTGTTTTATTCTATAAACTACTGACAACATTTCTCCCAAATTCCAAATCAAAATATTGTCTTTTAGAGCATTTATTTGCAGAAAATGACAACTGGTCAAAATAGCAAAAAAGATGCAGTGTTGTCAGACCTCGAATAATGCAAAGCATATAAGTTCATGTTCATTTTTAAACAACACAATAGTAATGTTTTAACTTAGGAAGAGTTCAGAAATCAATATTTGGTGGAATAACCCTGATTTTCAATCACAGCTTTCATGCATCTTGGCATGCTCTCCACCAGTCTTTCACATTGATGTTGGGTGACGTAATGCCACTCCTAGCGCGAAAATTCAAGCAGCTCGGCTTTGTTTGATGGCTTGTGACCATCCATCTTCCTTTTGATCACATTCCAGAAGTTTTCAATGGGGTTCAGGTCTGGAGATTGGGCTGGCCATGACAGGGTCTTGATCTGGTGGTCCTCCATCCACACTTTGATTGACCTGGCTGTGTGGCATGGCACATTGTCCTGCTGGAAAAACCAATCCTCAGAGTTGGGGAACAATGTCAGACCAATAGGAAGCAAGTTTTCTTCCAGGACAACATTGTACGTGGCTTGATTCATGTGTTCTTCACAAAGACAAATCTGCCCGATTCCGATCCTCCACCAAATTTCACAGTGGGTGCGAAACACTGTGGCTTGTAGGCCTCTCCAGATCTCTGTCTAACCATTAGACGACCAGGTGTTGGGCAAAGCTGAAAATTGGACTCATCAGAGAAGATGGCCTTACTCCAGTCCTCTACGGACCAATCCTTATGGTCTTTTGCAACCCTCAGCCTGGCTCTTCTTTGCTTCTCATTGATGAAGGGCTTTTTTCTAGCTTTGCACGACTTCAGCCCTGCCCCTTGGAGCCTGTTTCGAACCGTCCTCGCCGTGCACTTCACCCCAGCTGCCATTTGCCATTCTTTTTGTAGGTCACTTGATGTCATCCAACGGTTGTTGAGTGACATTCGAATGAGTTGGCGGTCATCCCGGTCAGTAGAGAGTCGTTTTCGCCGTCTGCCGGTCTGTAGCTTTGTTGTCCCCAATGTCTGCTGCTTGACCTTGTTCTTATGAACCGCCGTCTTTTACATTTTAAGGATGGAAGCAACCTGACGCTCACTGTATCCCTCTGCCAGTAAAGCCAGAATTTAACCCTTCTATTCCTCTCTCAAAACTTTCCTTTTCAACTCTTTTGCCATGGTCAATAGTTATTTTTTGATTAATATTACTTTTGAGGTACTATTAGCACTGTTTTTGACATCCAGCTG
>NW_028163213.1:0-76454 GCF_964263955.1 Coregonus lavaretus | reverse complement strand
ATGTCTTTATTCTTTTGAAAATTCTGAGTGTAATGTTTACTGTTAATATTTATTGTTTATTTCACTTTTGTTTACTATCTACTTCACTTGCTTTGGCAATGTTAACACACGTTTCCCATGCCAATAAAGCCCTTAAATTGAAATTGAGAGAGAGAGAGAGAGAGAGAGAGAGAGAGAGAGAGAGAGAGAGAGAGAGAGAGAGAGAGAAGAGAGAGAGAGAGAGAGAGAGAGAGAGAGAGAGAGAGAGAGGGAGAGGGAGAGAGAGAGAGAGAGAGAGGTAAAGAGATAGTGTTTGTGTGTGTGTGTGTCTCAGCCTACACACAAAGCCATTGGACTGGCCTGAAGGCAAGGCAAAGCATTCACATTTTAACATCCACCCTCCCTGAATGCTAAAGATGAAAACTACTCAAACTACTGGGGAGAGAGGCTCTGTTCAACTTATTGGACTTGAGAATCAAAGATGCTTACGCTTTATTGAGAAAGGCATATCATTGAATAAAATAAAATAAAATACTTTTTTTAATGATAATAAAGTAAAATGGTTTATGGAACCGTTATCTTTCATGACAATCTTATAGCACATTTATAAACTTCAATAGAGAGAAAATGAGATTAGGCATTCAAAATACATTTGAGGCTGTATTTCAAGGCCCACTCCACAGTTTTATCCCATAGGACTAGGTAGGCCTATTCCAATTATGTCAAATGTATTTAACTTTGTAATTCTTGCTGCAGAATATAGCAAAGGTGAATTAGGCTACTGAGGGTCAAAAGGTTAGTATATGACCAGAGAATAGTATATGACCAGAGAATAACGTCCCCTGACCTGATCATTAGCTTTGAACACGTCACCCACACAGAAGGTAAAGAATGTGCGAACACGCTAATTCCAACGCTAGAACACACGCTAATTCCGTGGAATGCCCGCTGTCTTTGTGGGCCTAGTAAAGGCCTATACTTGCTTCGAGGGTGGACACTTTTTGGGGCTATTTTCAAAAGGAAGAGTGACATGCCACGTTAAATGACACACAGCAATTTGAAAGGCATGCATTTGCTGCTATAAATGAAGAATGTTCCCTTTACAGAAAATAAAATATAGGTTATATAGGCCTATATATTTATGTATAGTGGAGGTCTAGGCCTACAAAAAAAATATATATAGATTAGAATAGGCTTTGAAAGGCGTATAGGCTAGGCATAGGCCAATAATTAATTAATTAAGCTATTGTATTATCATTATTTGATGATTTTAACAATTGATAATATATTTTATTGATGTTGTTTTTACCCTCAATAGACAACAATGTGCCACGACGGAGGTTAAAAGTTGGCCTCAATAAATTCACACTATGCCCGGAGTGGTGTGTGACCAATTTTGACTTTGCGGCTGGCCCATCTAGCGGGAACCGCGTTTAGCTCTGCCTCCAGGACAAGATTCATCCCAATAAACGTCAACCAGCAAACGCTTAATGTAATGCAGGTGTCATTGCGACTTGTTGTAGCCTATTCGCATCAATCGTCTCGCATCCGTGCTACAGACCCACTCAACTCCAAACGGTGATCTAAGAGCATAACCACTGCGAGTGCGCCTCATACCTCTGTGCATCCTTTTATCTCCGTATATCTATCTCACACACTCGAACCTGGTGTAATGATTTCAAAACATGTACAGTAAATATTGTATAAAATTGAGAGATATATATATATATACGTATTTGGTAGTGATTATAGGCGATTCAATGACAACGACTTCTGCCAACCCTCCTTCATGATCATCATCATTCCTGCCGAGTGCAAACGGTTGTTGCCGCCACCATTCCACCGCCAGAAAAGCCTACAGGCAAAAGCCAGACACCAATCTATGCATGTGGAGCAACTCTTCCGTAGGATCAATGCTCAAGGTAAAAGCCGAAATCCTCTTATAAATTCCGACGATAAATAGTACAGCAATAAGGCCAACTACACCACCAGAACGCACAGAGGTGAATGCTTAACGACAATCTGATGAAGGGGAGAGCGCGCATTCATAAAAAATGTGATTATCAATCATGAAGAAATAGTAACAATGGACACCTGTTAGACTATCTATCGTAACGTTCCCGATACCACTTGTTTTATATTTATTTATCTATGCCTGTTTAGGAGGGATAGTTAGGGTATATATGCAAGATCCTTGTTGAATTGAAGCCAAAAGTTAAATTATTAAGCGAGTTCGTGTTTCGCCGTGACGAAATGGGCACAAAGAGGAGAGCCCACCCATTGGGGTTTGACCCCTTGAAATTCCTCGTCTGAGGTTGCAATGTTTAATGAATAATTCAACTCTGGGGGCTATTTTCTGTCCGGTTAAATTCCATTTTCATGGGGCTGACTAGTGTTAGTGATGGTTGCAAATGAGACCACAAGTTAAAAGAGGATATAGGTCTACTGCCCTTAACGTTTTCAGTTCAATAGTAGTGACTACACTATCATTATTCATCCCATATTATGCAATTTTTACTGTAAGTAGATACTAAAACCAAGTATTAATTTGGACTGGGACCCTACTGTAAATTCTAAAGTTGGATAGGCCTACCAAACAAAAAAATTTGGCCATAGAACAACTACATCGAATAGGCCCACAGCGCACAAAAACTAATGTCAACAAATATGATACAACTTTCTGTAAATAATTGACAATTACAAATAGGCCTATGTGAACATTTATCATATAGCCAAATAATATTCGCTTAAAAGGCCATGGATGTATTTAATAGGCTATCCAAAGTGAATTTATAATGTCATTTATTCCAATTAGTGCGGAATATGAAAAATGAAGATGAAAAAATGAAAAGGGTTTCTCATATGCCTCCATTTGAATTCTAATTATTGACATTTTACGATTTTCCATAATTTGGTGAAGTAGGCCTGACTATTATTGACCAAGAAGAAGTGGGGCATAATATTAATTCCAAAGTCAGTTTGGCTCAAAATGCTATAACCACATCTTGTTGAAAAGCAGTCGTTCTCCCTGGTGTGCACAATTTACCATTATGCCATCTACAGTAGACACACGAAAACTAAGAAACTTAAAAATACCTAGCATTCATCATCTCCCTATCAACAGAGGTTTTGCATCGCCTATATGTCTAAGTTACCACCATCACCCCGTGCGCGGCCGTCGGCGCAAACCGGCATCTCAACGCAAAATCACCCCATTAAAATGGATGTCAATGAGCTATTCTATCACTTTACACATTAAGGGTATTACATCTATCATGTCAGGTTGCCTATTTCTATAGAAACCTCTGTAATAAAATAACGTGACAAGCCTTATTTACAAAGGTCACCGCCAGCGCTAAATAGTGTATTTTTGGACATATTTTCCCGTGTTGAATGAGTGCGGGCGACGCATGCTTCACTTACTTGGTATTTGTTGTGTTCCAATATATGGACTCCAGAATTATCGCCCGGGACAAGTTCACCTTGCACGCAATTAACAAAACTCCAAAATAATATCTCCACATCGAGTCCCCCATTATTGCTGTCTTCGGGGAGGGTCACAATCCGTTCCGAAATGATATGTTCAAAAAAAAGACGTGAAACGCACAAGAGAATGACCGAGGCAATTAGACTCTATATCCCGATCAAATAAGCTAAAAAGGGACGAAGAAGCGAATGCGTAAACGGATCAAATGTTGAGCATCTCCAAGAAAAGACCTGGTGCGGAGTTAGTCCCTTTATAAGAGCTCCTCGGGAATACAAAACCAGAGGCGCACGGCAGTCTTTCATACAGTGAGAGTCGAGAAGAGAGCGCGTCGATATTCTCCCTCAGTGAGCAGACCTTAGCACCGGGTACATTCCTCACAACAGAAAGGCGACCTTCGTCGCCGCCGATGTCCACTTCCACAAGCGCAGACGCAAATAGCCTAATAAATCCCCCGTTTGTCGGGTTCTAGGTAAACCAGCCAAGGTACCAATCCAAAGTGCGCGAGCTTCTCTCGAATAGCAGCAGACAAGAGAGAACGGCTCGAGATATAGTATTCCCCTTTGAGCTGGTGGTGTGCAAACTGGCTGCAAATGAACTGTGGATGAGAGTAGAAAAAAATAAGAAAAAACGATGATATCAAATGAACAAAAATAAAGATCAACTATGAAAATGAAAGGAAACAAATCAACTCAAATGAAAGTTATCATACTATGGGTCCCTTTCAGTTGCAAAATAATTGCTGTGGTTTGAATCCTGCAGATCCGAATGAAATGCTTGGCGAAAACGTAGGGATGCTTGAATGCTGCGCCGAGCCTGGATTGCAAGTAACTGCAAGTGACCGCGACTCGGAATATTTGGCAGAGCTTGTTCTACAGTGACTCCTCCCACGTTGATGTTCATTGGGCAGATCTCCGAAAGTCAATAGGAATACTCCTGTCAATCAAACGAAGCAGCTCCGCAACTGGTTCAACTGCAAAACAGCAGTATTAGCTAATGGTATAGAATTGGAGTAAGCAGTCGAATCACGTTATATTGTATCAATAGGCCTAGTGCATTGACCAAGATAGATATTTTATCTAAAAAACGGTCTTTAAAATAAAGTGCAATAGAAGAAAAAAAAAACATGTAAAGTGCAATAGGTTATGCATGACACTTATACAGTACACTGAGAACATCACTTTAGGCAACATGAAGTATAGGTCTAACCTTTATCATACTATAGGTGAAGTGGTAAAATTACCAGGGGAAATGAGAATTGGATCATGATCTGTAATAGCCAACCTCTCACATCGGAAGACTTTATGAAATTATCGGAACACTTTATGAAATTCCTACATTATTATAAAAATGCCCCCCCAGAAAGTCGACACAACATGCACGACTATTTTCTACATGTGCTTTTGTCAAATAGAAATATTCCTAATGTGAAAATGTATCATAATGTACATCAGATTATATCTAAAATGTCCCATATTAGGATCCACATTGTGCGCCTCACACGACATCGCATAGAAGCCAAGTTTTTTCCAAAAGGCAACAGCGCACACTAGCGGATGCGCGAATGAAGAAGGGTGAGTCAAAGTTTTGAACCATCGAATATTTATTTCATGATGTTTTTATGCAAATGTTTGATTAACATTTACCAATAAGTTATTTGAAGAGTGATTCTAAATCTTTATTAATTTATCATCAACAAAGATGGCTATTATAAAACACAAATCTTTGTCTTATGGTTTCAGTGTTTGATTTATTTCCAACTGCAATTCTTTATTTTATTATAATTATTATAATTAGGCTATTATAATAATTATTATTATTATGTTATTTCAAGTTTACCACCACCAGTCCACAACAATGTGATATGTAGATAATAGGCCTATAGAACAAATGTATTTTTTATGAGACTCACCTAATGTAACCTAAAATGTACTTTGTAGACTAACCCGGTAAATTGAGACAGCTCAAGGTAGCCTGTCAGTTAGTTTAATGGACGCTGATTTGATGAGTCATTGCAACCCACACACCTTTCCAAACTAAATTAGGCCTAGATGTATCAGTCCAAACGTGTGAAGTTGACACTTTTGAACAGTTTAATTTAATCAGTGGTGTATTTAAGGCTACAATTGCTTATTGCACTGTTTGTTTAGCTGATAATCAACGTGGTGAAGTCGCACTAGATAGATAATTGGGGGTCAGGGTTCCGATCCTCTTGACTGGAATCAACACACCGCAGTGTGACTGTGACAACCTTACCCGCCAGGCTACACAGTTAGAATGCCCGCCGTCGAGTTGATGTTTATTGGCGAAAATTAAGAGCATTAGATAGGCTACATTCAAATGAAAGATGAATGAACGGTTAAGGAGGAATAACAAAAGATCGAGATAAACATGTTAATGTAATAAAGAAACGGATGCCAGCATAAAGTGCTAATGTTACACTAAAATAAATTAATTGTTTCTTAATTGTATGGGCCTAACGTTTCTTGTAAAGTCATCAAATAAAAAGTACAGCCTATATAAGACGCTTAGCCATTTTACCTTCCCTGAATACACAATAGGAAGAGTGTCCTGAAATAGTGTCATGAGTCCAGATAATATCCTGCCTTCGGGAGAAGAGAGGAAGCGGTGAGTTCCTCAGTCTTAAAAATACCCCCTTACCTTGCTAAAATAAGCCGTGAACGATCGGTAATGACTGCTCTACTCTTTTCAGTCAGAAAGTCTAGCAAGGGATTGGGAAATACACACAACCTCTCTTCAACACATTGGCTGAGAATCTGAATACTGCCTTACACTTTTATAGCACATTCAGCTTCAAGGAAAACGAATTGTAAGAGAAATTTGAGAGTTTTGTGAAGCCTATAATAATTGAATTTGTCCATTGTGAAATAGGCCTCAGGTGAAAGGTCTTATTGCATAGGCCTAATAATAATAATAATGCATCTGTTGCCAGGATTTATGCCTCCTTACAATATCAAAAAGGTTTACATTAAAACACCAGATTAGGATTATTATCATATGTAGTTTAGCTAGAATAAGTCTCTAATCAAGGACGTATAGGCCTTTGAAAACGTTCAAACTTTCCATCTGTAATTAGCCTTGAATTGCAGTACTAGGCTATGAAAAGTCAATAAAAACAATAGGCCTAAAGCATTGCGTTGTTAAAAGAGCACTAACATTAATATAAATAAGTGTGTGACATTGTAAAATATCTTTCTCTAAAACTATATATAGTGGCTTAAACTGAATTTCATGTGAGGCTATCACTGTGGGTATCTGTCTGTAAATTGCTGGAAAACCTGTTTGGCAAAAATATTTGGCAGAAAATAGACTACCAATTAAAAAGTGTGTGTTGCTTTTATCTTTACATCAAATCAAATCAAACTGTATTTGTCACATGCGCCGAATACGTAGACCTTACCGTGAAATGCTTACTTACAAGCCCTTAACCAACAACGCAGTTCAAGAAAGAGTTAAGGAAATATTTACCAAATAAACTACATTAAAAAATAATAAAAAGTAACAATAAAATAACAATAACGAGGCTATATACAGGGGATACCGGTACTGAGTCCATGTGCGGGGGTACAGGTTAGTCGAGGTAATTTGTACATGTAGGTAGGGGTAAAGTGACTATACATAGATAATAGACAGTGGGTAGCAGCATTGTAAAAACAAATGTAAATGTCAATAGTCCGGGTGCCTATTTGATTACATAGCCTACGTATTAAACAAAAAACGAATAGACTTGATGTGGCTATATGCTCCATATTTTCTCACTTGAAAGGCCTTCTAACCAGCGGGACTGAGTTCTCATGGGCCGTACCTTTGTTTATTCAGTTGCTCCTTAGTGTTACCAACTTAAAACGGAGAACATCGCAGGTCCACGCTGAGCCTTTATCGTGATCAAACGGAGTCCTGCTGAACTCCCTATGCACCCTGTCGCTGAAAGCACACTTGCCAGTGAAAAGTGACCTATAGCCTACTCTATTATTTCCCAAAGTTTCCCCGGACCTAATGCTTCGTTTCAGCGATGATGGGCACGTTCAGTTGTGTTACAATAGTGTCATATTTGTTTTGGCACTTAGTTTCTGTGTGCGTGTGCGATAGAGAGATCATCACTGTCACTTTTTTACCCTGGATGGCTATATAGTCGAGGTTCCAGCGAGGGTATGATGGTGGTTACTCACGCATGGACGGTCGCGTTCACGTCCAAGGTTTGTAATGTCAAATATGTCAGTTGAATCTTGGGGCAAGAGGTCCTGTAATGCACCTGGAAGTTCAGTGACTCCGACACTCCCGTCAGGTCCCTTCTTCCAAAGAAGTCACCTGAGTAATTACAAGCACATTGTTGACTTGACATTGATAAATAGGACCCACAGAGAACGTAGGAGTCACTGACAGATAATTGATTTTGCTACTATATTGTGTAATAACTTGCTGACAGCTTCAAGATTTTGCCAATACTTTCATTACTGTATGCATTTTGACCGGACAGCCTTGCCATTAAAAGGGATCAAATCAAATTATCCAAGCCACGCGGAAATTACGCATGCATTCAAAGGTGTGAGGAACAATAATTACCATGGGCCCACAGAATAGTTGAGAAGTCGATGTTCAATTAAATTAGCCAATCATGAACCTCAATTTACATGACTGCAAATACCAACTAATTGTCCAAATACAAACTAATGTATTTTTAAAATGCAGTGCAAATCGCAACCCTCCTCTCAAAAATATCTAAACCATTAATTTTAATTAACAATACCTGTTATTCTTTGACAAGTAAATATAAATGTTATCATATACATTACTGAGAGGTAAACAGGTTTAACTCTAAAAAGGGGTTACAAACTGTAATCCTGCTCAAAGGTAAAATCCCCTGGAAAGTGTGTGTTGGATCATGTAAGGAAATCCATTAGCAAAAAGTGATACATTGGCTGCATCTTCTGCACCTACATTTTTTACCAATCAGATATTTTGCCAATAATTGGACAAAAGATCAGAATTGGGCTGCATGTGTAAACTCAGCAATTCTGAAATAACCATAGACTGAAAACCACAATCAGAGTTGTACGCATTCAATGGATTTATTGGTGAATTGTTCAGTTCCAATTAACACATCAGGAAATTACCACAAGACAAGTTTCACTTACTCAAGAAGCCCCTTAAACCTACCAGAGATCAGCCAGTCAGACATACTGTCACACACACACACCCACACACAAGTCCAAACATGCACATACACCTGGTCAGACCTCAACATGTAGCTAGTCAATCTTACCTGGACTTGGACATCCTTTACGAACCAATAGTCATTTGAAGGGGACCCTTTTAGGGCGAGGTTAATATACTACACCAAAACGAAGGAACAGAGGTGCACTGGTCGACCGTCTACTTTACTTGAGAGCACAATTCACTCGGCGATTGCACAGTAAGAGTTCAGTAAAATGATGCAAGATTATAAATCCCTGTCGCTTTGTCTTTTGTTGTTGTTGTGTGGATTCATTTCATACATTTATCTCACAGGAGTAGGACACCAAATCACAGCGATTCTAATATTACATCATACAGGAAACGTCTGCCACCCTCCACTCCCCCCTCCTGACCATGGATGAGAAGCATCATATCCTGTTCCAACCCCGGAGCGGCTCTATGGGCAGTTTGGGAATTGGCCTCGGTTCACCTGTGCAGCAGTGCATCTTTGTTCACATGCTAGGTTGTTCTATTTGATGCTAATCTATCGAGGAGCAAAACATTGTAGAAACGTCGTAAAAACGTGAGGATCAATCATCAGAGCAGATGTGAGGTGTAGGGAGGTGGAAGACAATTCTGTCAGCTAAAGTGGAGGTGACTGTGTGCTTTACTGCGTATGCTACCCCTGCCTCGTCAGCTTTCTACATTAGACACACATGGCACAGGAAAACCCAGGCCAACTCCCAAACCGCCCACAATATTGTAATGAGCTTCAACTGGACACACACACACGTTATGAGTTTCTATCCTAGCTTGCTTACTGTTCAAAGTACGACCTAAGTAAGGTGAGGACCAAGTAGTGACAGCTTTCTATACGACAGTTCAAATCCTTAAAAATGGAAATAAAACCCCCCAAAATAGCAAACAATAGTCACTGGGGGGAGGGGGCGAGGAAGGGGGAGGTCAGGGAGCAAAACAGTCAGGTGTTTGACGGTGTGCGGGCCTCCCTCCCTCCAAGGCTTGGTTGGGAAAGGTCTGTAAAGCAGGGCGGTGAATGACAGGAGAGGAGCCATGCCTCTTCCAGCGCCGTGGGCTGCCCTTCGTTCAGCCTTCCACACTTAAACACACAGCGAACGTTCCAGAGAGGAGGAGGAGGAGAGCGCTGGGGGGATGGAGGAGTGCAAGAGAGGAGGGATGAGAGGATCATTCGGTGGCCTTGAGGGAGAAGGAGAGCTTGGGCCGGGACTTTCCCTTGCCCAGGATCATTTTCTGCTCCTCCTTCTGCTGCCGCTGGCGATCCTGATCCAGCTTCATCCTCTCCTCATGAATCTTTCTCTGCTCCTCTACGATACGCAACTGCTCCTCGGCCTGGTGGAGAGACACACACAGAACAACGGGGTCAGTTTAGGATAGAGAGATCCTGCAGTGCCAAAATGCCACAAACTGTTTGCTGTTACTTTGATAAACTGTTTGATATTAGCCTTGAGATTTTACTATAATCTGTTAGTTTTTTTGTGTGTTGCTTTTTGCCTTGTTTACTACAATCTTGGCGTGTCCATGTCGTGTCCAAATCAAATAAATCTTACAAATTAGTTAAGTGCCAGGCAGAATATAAACAGGCAAGGGAAAAACAATGATTGTTAAGGCTACTGATAACCATCAATACAAAGCCTATGCCAGCATGCAATACTATGTTGTACTTGAGTTGTGTTTCTCATAGTAACCCTGGAAATGTACGTCAATCACCTCAATTTCATAACAAAAATGCCAACACCACTTTTGCATGAAATCTACGACGACCACGTATTTCAATATCAACACAACCACATTTCATCGTAGAATTGCCCCGTTTGCATTTGGGGTTTGGGAAAGTAGCTAAATATATTTATCTTTGTACAGAACAGAGGAGAAGCAGACATACCAGCTTGGCCTGAGCGTCGGCAATCTTGCGGTTATTCTCCTCCAGGATTTTCTCCAGCTCCTCCCGTTTGGATGTTTCTTCCTCCTAAAGGGGTGACACGATGGCATGTTAGCGCACGCACAGGCTACGGCCGCACAGCATCCCTGCACACACACGCACTCCCAAACATACACACACTTACACATCATTGACCTCTCTTAACATACACACACATTGGCACACTCACTTGTCTTCATCCAACCACAAAGGAGTCTGCGCAGGCTCTCCCTCGCACATCATAACCACTCTTTCCCATTCTTTCACGCAATCAACCGGAATGCTTTTAGAATACAGGAGAACAAAATATATCAAAAGGGAAAAATAACCCCCCTTTTTTTCTCCCGCTATTCGTGACAATACCCTCCCATATAGGAATCACTCAATCACACCTTTAGCCTTCACTGAATCAATAAGACATTAAAAGGGAAACCCACTCGGCACACTCATATAATAGATAGAAAAACAGATAGAAAAAGACAAACATTCTAAAAAATCTATTTGCCTCTTTTTCTTATCATCATCATCATCATCAATAATAAAAGAGAAAAAGGATACAAAAAAGGAGTGAATAGTTTTGGCTCACCAATGTACGTATACCTACGCATTTTCCTTGCCTGTGTATCTACACAACTGGTGAAAGCATTCGGCATTAAACGGTTGAATATTTACTGTCTCGTCCAGACTGTGTCCCCTGCAGAGAGACAGAAGCGCTCCTGGGGAGGGGGGGCTGCCATACGCCAAACACGCCCGGCCCGCCTGTGGCCTTCCTCTTTAAAACTGATCTCTGTACTGCTAGCCTGCCGCCCAGCTTGCAGTGACTCTTTAAAGCCGCTCTCAGCTCAGTTCACATCGAGACAACATAATGCAGCAGCAGAGTACAGTGGTGTACAGTACAGTGGAGCAGAACAGTGTGGAGGAGGAGGGCTGAACACAGTACAGTACATGAGTGAGCTGGGAGCTGTCTGCAGGCCAGTTCAGGTCAAATGGTGTTAAAGAAGGTGGTGTTAACACAAGTTGTGTCCAAAATCAAATCATGAACAAAAATAAAAACAACCCTAAGGAGAAGCAATTCATGAGGACGTCACAAAGAGTACATTTGTTTTTCTCTCTCTTTAAAACGAGTTAGTTTCAACACAAAAAAGGAATATTAAATAAAAAGAAGAGGGTTAACAGACAGGGATAGACCAGAGATTGTTGACCTTGCAAACAGGAAACTGGAAATGGAGGTCCGTCATTGTTATGTATTCCAGAGCGGATGCCTTCTAATGGGAGCTTTTCAAAACAAGGATTATTAGGAGCGGGGAGGATGATAATATCAACTTTATAGGACACACTAAACTAAATTGTGTATGTAATTGTAGCCTATTAAAACAAAATTCATTCAAAACAGAAAGCGGCCTCCCTAGTGTCTAAGTAATTCTTACCCTCCCTCCTCCCCAAAAAGTATGTCTAGGATGTGTAGGGGAGAGGGAATCTGAATAGGAGAGATGGGGGAGGGAGAGCTCAGCGAAGCGCGCTGGGGCCACATTTCTCACCCGATTAGTACCGAGCCACTGGCCGATCCCTGTTTGAGTCAGGGTCGCTGGGCATTGGCTGCTCCTCTCATTCACATAACATTATGACTGTACAAACCACGGCCCTCATTAATGAAGCCTGGAGAGAGAAGAGGGGGTGGGGGCTTCCGCCTAGGCCCAGCTTCAGCATCTAGTCTACTCAGCAAAGTGAATGGCCTCAAGAAGACTACAGTCCACACTAGCTGCTAGAACAAGAAATAGAAAAAAGCAATTGGGCTAAAAGGGACTGATTTGTCACTAATAAGCCAAAGCTTCTCATCCCCATTTGTTTCTGGGTGGGTTGTGGTTGGGTAAACCTGTGCTCGCTGCCTACCTGGGGCAATAAAAATGTGCACTGAATGTTGGACACAAACAGAGAAAGTGACTGATAATGGAATGTCAATTTGAAAAGAGCTCTTTATTAGAGATGTAAAAATGAGACATTTACAATAATTAAAATAAAAGTTATGAATAATTCTGAATAGGAATGTATGAATGGGGAAGGAGGGAGATTTATGAGAGTGAATAAAGGGATGAAGTCTAAATTCTCATGTCTGCCATGGCAAAAGTCTCACCTGAATCCCCCAGTGTCTTACTTTGACTGTCAACTGTCAAATATCATCCATTTCTCTTTCAATCTACCACTTTTGAAAACTGAGCTCTTGCCCTTTTATCGCTCAATGTACAACTTTTGAAGCTCACAGAACTCTATCACCCATCCCACCTATCATGTACTGAGCTTCAGCCATGGCAGCACTGCGCTACCCTCTCACCCTCCATGTAGAAACTTGTGCCATGACCAGTTCGGGGGGGGGGGGGGGGGGGGGGGGGATCCCCACTTGCCAGAGAGGGCAGTAGTGGGGAGGGGTAGAGGAGGGGGGGGGGGACTGCGTTCCCAACGACTGAGCGTTACCTCTCTGGCCTTCTGGGCCTGCAGCTCGGCATGCCTCTGTCTCTCCAGCTCCTCCAACAGCTGGCGCTCCATGATGCGCTTGGCCTCCTCCACACGCCGCAGCACCTCCCGCTCTATCTCGTCCCTGCGTTTCTCCAGCTCCTCCTCCACCCGCTTGGCCACCAGCTCCTCCACGCGACGTGCCGTCTCCTCCTCGATCAGCTTCTCCTCTATCTCCACCTGACGGCTGCACGGCAGGGGTGGGGAGAGAAAGAGGGGAGGGTTGCTGACATGGTAGCAAATGTGACATGACATGATCAATGCATATTCAGTTACCGTTGAATCAATGTACCCTATAAGTCAGATTTCTACAGAAACAACCTCTGGGAGTTGTGCATTTGTAAGCTTATCAGGGTTATACAACAATTTTTTATATAAAATGTTTTTATAACTTTGTGTTTCATTGATTTGGGATTGAATTGCAGCACATGGCACTATGGAATATGTACTAAACATGCAACGTGTGTGGACAAACAGATTTGCCCTATTGACTACAGACAGAGGCCCTGGACAACAGGAGATAAGAGGGAGTCCTGATGAGATAAGACATCCCCCCCCCCCCCCTTTCGTGGGAGGAAGTGAGCGTGTCCAGAGCAGCAGAAGACTGGGGGGTAAAGCTAGGTGTGGGTCAGTCCAAAAGGCATGCCCGAGGGAAGTCGGTTCGTGCACATGAACACAAGGCATGCATTTAAACCATTTCAGCTGCCCTATCAAAAGGATGTGATCGTTGTCACATTGCTTCAGGCACGACTGAAAACACGACACTGTCCCTTGCTCTGATTTAATTTGGTTTAGTCAAACACAACAACCAGGAAAGCTAAAACCGGGGTCTTTGCTTATCTGGTGTCCATGTCTTTATTGGACATTGTGTGGCTGGTTAAGTAGCCCTGTGGTTAGCCAGTAAAAGGCCACACAGAAGACCAGGTGACCACTGTGTTGTAGGTATCCGGTGTCAATCAGCCACTGGCCAAAAGGTGCACAACAGCTGCTTTCCCCAGTCTTTCTTTCTCTGTCAGACCAATATTGCCTGCCTACAAACAACAGACAGGACGTGGGCATTATGCGAGGTGCTCGCTGAAGAAGAAAATATGTACACCCACAGACACCTACTACAAAAGTAGTCTTCCCCCAAACTGCACTATAAATTGTGTGACACCTCAGGGGTTTGCAATGTGCAACAAGCATGGATAATGCAGCAAGACAAGTGAAGGAATTTTATTGAGAAGCAAATATAACAGAGATGAAGGTGTCTGGTTGTTCATCGTTACATTTCCGGACTGGACTGTAGCTTATTATAAGTCACTCACTCAAAATGCTAATTTTGACTGACATTAGTAAATCTTAGTGTTGCTGGGGCCAGATGAAAGTCCTGTGGTTGGACTTCAGTGGTTGAGAGCCAGAGGGGCATACCTGACATTTTTCATTTGACAGGTGAGCAACTTACTGTAGTTGACGCCCCTCCCTCCCCTTTCAACTGTTTCATTTAACCAGTGATTAGGCCTGTGTTATAAATATGAAATTACATTTTATTAACTCCATTTGGCAATAATGGTCACATAAGCCACAGCTTGGAGGCAGGATCTATACTGTTGACAATGTTTTTGAGGACACGTAGGTTAGCCAGATAAATCACTGTGTCGCATCATCACTAGATCGTTGAATTGTGATGCATGAGACATGACAGGCAATGTATAGTTACTAGATGCAAGATAATGGAATGTATACATTTCAAATACTTTTATTAGACTAAAGAGGCAAGTGAATTGCAGGCAAGTGCCTCAATTAGTTAGCTGGTTGGCTAATGGTGCAGGCACTAGTGTTGCAGGCTTGCATAACAGATTTGGGCCTCCTCTCCCAAGACACGTAGCTAACGTTAGCTAGCCAGTTTACTAGCTTGCTAACTAACGCCTATGCCCGAGTGTATGGACGGATCTGTTAGCATTGTAGCTAACTATCGACTGTGTAGCATGAGAGTATTAGCAAGCTAGTTAGCATGTCTTGCATATTGGATAAAATATTCAGTTACGACTCACATCTTCCTCTGTCTTTCCATCTCGACCTTCTTCTCCTCCTCCTCTTTTCTCTGTTTTTCGTCCAAGGCGCTTCTCTTGCTCAACGTCCTGCCGAATATGTCGATTCTCTCCGGCGGTGTGACCGCTCTCTCCCTTTCCCTGCGGGTCGAGACTGTGGCTGACCGGGAACGTGAACGCGACTCTCTGCGCCGGTTCCTCTTCGCTTCACGGGACTTGGATCGCTTCTTGGACCTCTCCTTGTCCCTTGAACGCGACCGGCTCCGTTTTTTGCTGTGCTTGCTGCTTTTGGAGTGTTTGGAACGGGACGAACTGCGACTCCTCGAGCGACCCATGGCTAACGTTACCTCCTCAAGTCGAACGTTCCCAGTTAGCTAGTTCTATCGTTGGAAATAGCACAATAAATAGCACGGTGTTCCTCTTACACCTCACTACCTGCAATATTTGCTCAAAGTGTATTGCTAAAACACTCGTATGTCTCAAAAATATTCATTCAAACGTGGTTCTTATTCTGCCCTAATAACTTGCGGCGCTAAAGCAAGATGGCGACTAGCTCCTTTTTCCCACAATGCAATGTATTCGGCCCATTTCGACTATCTTCGGAATGAGCTCGTGCCTGCCTCGCCTGTGTTGAGTTGACCTCACCTGTGCTATATGCAGCATGATGGAATTTTGGTTAATAAATAATCAAAACATTCTTACAAAAGAATCAATCAAATCAAACTCGTTTGATAACATCAATGAGGTAAATTGACAGGAGTGCGGTCAGACAAATTATGTATATAAACCCTGGATTGCTGATGCTATGTATTGGCCATTGAAATACTTTTATTTTTTTTACAGTATATGCTTTGAAGCCACCGGTCGGCCATATTGGCACTCCCCAGTAGGCTCAATCCTCCATAGGAATGAATGGCATTCTATAGTATTTCAATAGAAGGGTTGGTTGTTTAGCAACAAAGCCGATGTGTCATCTATGGGGCAAAATAAACTGAGTTGGCATAGATTTTTGACAACATGTAAACTATATTTCATCTCCAATGTTTATTGAAAACATAAATGTGCACAATGAGCACTTGTTGTCTCTCAATTATCATTACAGTTGTTGGTTAGCTAGCTAGCGAATTTCAACCATATTAGCATAGTCAGTCAAAACACCTCAAAACAAGACATGGTATCAAAAATAAGATAAAACTAGTTGAAACGAGCCACCTACGATTCCCCACATGGCAGCTTCTTGTCATTGCTGTTTGCTACACACATGAACTTCTGCCCCATTGAAGCGTGAGCATCGTTTTCGTGATGTCAGCTAACCCGTCTATTAAATGTTTCATGGCCAAAATTACATGTATTTAAGTATTTTTGTTGTTTTAGTGGGGACAGTAACATTAGTCATCTCAATTATTATTTTTAATTTTTTTCATTTTTATGTTTAGCTCACAGAATATAACTGAAATGTATGCATTAAGGTGTCTGTAATATAATACATGTGGCAAAAACGAATGTAGACATTAATAAATGCATTTCTATAGCTTCCAAAATATTTGTTACACTGGTGGGGGAGTGCCAAGATGGAGGCACAGTGGCTTAAACACAGTGCCCCGTAAATAGCAATCTAGTGTACAGTGAGGGAAAAAAGTATTTGATCCCCTGCTGATTTTGTACGTTTGCCAACTGACAAAGACATGATCAGTCTATCATTTTAATGGTAGGTTTATTTGAACAGTGAGAGACAGAATAACAACAAAAAAATCCAGAAAAACGCATGTCAAAAACGTTATGAATTGATTTGCATTTTAATGAGGGAAATAAGTATTTGACCCCTCTGCAAAACATGACTTAGTACTTGGTGGCAAAACCCTTGTTGGCAATCACAGAGGTCAGACGTTTCTTGTAGTTGGCCACCAGGTTTGCACACATCTCAGGAGGGATTTTGTTCCACTCCTCTTTGCAGATCTTCTCCAAGTCATTAAGGTTTCGAGGCTGAAGTTTGGCAACTCGAACCTTCAGCTCCCTCCACAGATTTTCTATGGGATTAAGGTCTGGAGACTGGCTAGGCCACTCCAGGACCTTCATGTGCTTCTTCTTGAGCCACTCCTTTGTTGCCTTGGCCGTGTGTTTTGGGTCATTGTCATGCTGGAATACCCATCCATGACCCATTTTCAATGCCCTGGCTGAGGGAAGGAGGTTCTCACCCAAGATTTGATGGTACATGGCCCCGTCCATCGTCCCTTTGATGCGGTGAAGTTGTCCTGTCCCCTTAGCAGAAAAACACCCCCAAAGCCTAACGTTTCCACCTCCATGTTTGACGGTGGAGATGGTGTTCTTGAGGTCATAGGCAGCATTCTTCCTCCTCCAAACACGGCGAGTTGAGTTGATGCCAAAGAGCTCGATTTTGGTCTAATCTGCCCACAACACTTCCACCCAGTTCTCCTCTGAATCATTCAGATGTTCATTGGCAAACTTCAGACGGGCCTGTATATGTGCTTTCTTGAGCAGGGGGACCTTGCGGGCGCTGCAGGATTTCAGTCCTTCACGGCGTAGTGTATTACCAATTGTTTTCTTGGTGACTATGGTCCCAGCTACCTTGAGATCATTGACAAGATCCTCCTGTGTAGTTCTGCGCTGATTCCTCACCGTTCTCATGATCATTGCAACTCCACGAGGTGAGACCTTGCATGGAGCCCCAGGCCAAGGGAGATTGACAGTTATTTTGTGTTTCTTCCATTTGCGAATAATCGCACCAACTGTTGTCACCTTCTCACCAAGCTGCTTGGCGATGGTCTTGTAGCCCATTCCAGCCTTGTGTAGGTCTACATTCTTGTCCCTGACATCCTTGGAGAGCTCTTTGGTCTTGTCCATGGTGGAGAGTTTGGAATCTGATTGATTGATTGCTTCTGTGGACAGGTGTCTTTTATACAGGTAACAAACTGAGATTAGGAGCACTCCCGTTAAGAGTGTGCTAATAATCTCAGCTCTTTACCTGTATAAAAGACACCTGGGAGCCAGAAATTATCTGATTGAGAGGGGGTCAAATACTTATTTCCCTCATTAAAATGCAAATCAATTTATAACATTTTTGACATGCGTTTTTCTGGATTTTTTTGTTGTTATTCTGTCTCTCACTGTTCAAATAAACCTACCATTAAAATTATAGACTGATCATTTCTTTGTCAGTGGGCAAACGTACAAAATCAGCAGGGGATCAAATACTTTTTTCCATCACTGTATATACAAATCATTGGGTCAGACCTAACCAAATCATCATCCCACTGAATTTGCCAGTGAACTCCTGATGGAGGTCACCTGATCTTATGTTCCCCCAAATCAAATTGGAATTTTTCCACGTGATCTCTAACCAGGGCTGTGTTCAATACAAAAAAACGTAACGCAACGTTAAATTAAACGGAAACGGTGCTGTTCTGAACGACTAGTTGAAAAACGGGGAGAGGTTGGGTTGTGGGGTCAAAATGCAGTGCTGCACATTAAATAAGTCACTCATTGCTTCATACCGCACCGGCCACATCCACCAAACGGAGCAAACGTACCTAAAAGGGCGCGTTCTTCTGTCCAGGTGTTGCTGACACATGCCAAATCTTACAAAGTCTGGATAGGTATTTTAAGTATCAGCTAACCACATCATATGTTATAGCAATCTGTCAGTCGATGACATGGTCGATGACGTGGCACACAACCATGCATGCAACATCTGAGAAGTGGAACGCGACCAAAGTCTGTTCAAGAACGTTGAAGAACATTTTGGGGAAACATGTCATCATTCAGTACAAGCCGTTACACAACGTAGCAAACCTTTAACCGAACTGAATGCACAGACAACATGGCAGATTCAAACAGGAAGGATGACGGTAAGAGACAGAAGAGAAAGCGAGACATTTCATAGGCTCCCTTTTTCAGGTTCATATACAGTCAATGAACTAAGTAGACCAGACCCAGCTGCTATCACATTGGTGCCTATGGGAGAGCCACCCCTTAAAGATGCCCTATGCAGAAATCGCTTTGCCATTTCCAGGTTGATAAAATTCTAATAGTTCGCCAAATTTCAGTTTATGTGACAAAACAAGCAAGCATAGTGTAGAAAATCATTGTACCATCTAAACCACTGTGAAATATATTTTCCATTATAAAAAATATTGTATTTTTAGCTGTTTGAAGCTGGTGTACAAAGCTGAAATTAAAAGACGCAAAAACGAAACTTGAGAAGGTAAAGCATAGAAATAGCACAAATAGAACAGATCTACCGCTTCTTAGACTTGCTTTCAATGAGAGTGACAGATCTATAACCAGTGGTGTAAAGTCCTTAAGTAAAAGTACTTTAAAGTACTACTTAAGTAGTTTTTTGGGGTATCTGTACTTTACTTTACTATTTACATTTTTTACAACTTTTACTTTTACTTCACTACATTCCTAATGAAAATATTGTACTTTTTACTCCATACATTTTCCCTGACAACCCAAAGTACTCGTTACATTTTGAATGCTTAGCAGGACAGGAAAATTGTGTAATTCACGCACTTATCAAGAGAACAAGTGGTCATCCCTACTGCCTCTGATCTGGCGGACTCACTAAACACAAATGCATCTTTTGTAAATAATGTCTAAGTGTTGGAGTGTGCCCCTGGCTATCCATACATTTTAAAAACAAGAAAAGGGTGCCATCTGGTTTGCATAATTTAAGGAATTTGAAATGATTTATACTTTTGCTTTAACTTTTGATACTTAAGTATATTTTAGCAATTACATTTACTTTTGATACTTAAGTATATTTTAAACCAAATACTTTTAGACTTTTACTCAAGTAGTATTTTACTGGATGACTTTCACTTTTACTCTAGTAAATCTCTATTAAGGTATCTATACTTTGACTCAAGTATGACAATTGGGTAATTTTTCCACCACTGTCTATAACACACATTTCTATGTGAATTTGGTCGGGTCGCCCAAAAAGTGACATATTGCAACTTTAAGTAGACCTGAACTGTGACATTTTCCCCCCCAATGGTAAACAGCCTTTATGGGATATCTTCATTTATCCACCGTCTTTGATGTTGGTGCAAGCAGAATATTTTTTGGTGCTAGGTGGCGGAATCGTGTTATTGGAAACGAAGGCTATTCTAAGGGAAGCCCTTGTTGTGGCTAGATATGTTCAAGTGGCTTTGGGGCCAATTTTAGCATTTTAACTAACCCTAACCCAGTAAGCAAAATGACGTTGAAAATATGTGCATTTCAGGTGTTGAATGAAAGGTTAGAAGAAGCCTTTTCCGGACTTCAAAAATACGTCATTTACAGACATTGAAAATATGTATTTTTCAGTCATTGATTCTATGGACAAATTTCAACAGAGCATACATTCTCAATTAAGTAAGCATCATGTCACAATAATAGAGGAAAGAGGAGCCAACTGAAGATTGCAACAGAATATGTATTATTGCTCCCATCTGTCACATGCAATTATGTTAGCTTTTTCAAAAGCTTTAAAACTTGGCAGCGATTATGTTCCATGTAGTCCAACCAAGTTTGAACATCACATTACAGTACGGCTATTTAGTACAGTAGAGCACAGTAGAGTACAGTACGGTACAGTAGAGTTTAATTCAGTAGAGTAGAGTACAGTAGAGTACAGTGCAGTTTAATTCAGTAGAGCAGAGTACATTACAGTACAGTATACAGTACAGTAAAGAAAAGTAGGGTACAGTACAGTTTTGTTCAGTAGAGTGCATTAGAGTAAGGTAGGGTAGAATACAGTCCACTATACTTTACTTTTCTTTACTGTAGTCTACTGTACTGTACTCTACTGTACTGTACTGTACTTTTATTTTCTTTACTGTACTGTATTGTGCTGTACTCTGCTGAGCTCTACTGTACTGTACTGTACTGTCCAAACTTGTGAAACATAGATGTCTATGACTGGTTCAGATTTGGTCTGACCAAATCTGAAACAATTACAGACATCTATGTTTGGGCCAAATCAAGGCTGGCCCGGACCGGACCAAATCTGAACCAATTATAGGCGTTTATGTTTGGGCCAAATATACGCCGGTCCGGACCGGACCAAATCTGAACCAAACAGACATCTATGTTTGGTTCAGATTTGGTCCGGACTGGACCAAAAATCAAGGCCGGTCCGGACTGCACAAAAAAAAGACCAAGAAAAGACAGAAGGTCCAGGCAGGACCAAAAAAACGTCCTAATTCTCCTAACCTGCTACGTTAATTATCATAACCGGCTGCATAAGCTCTCCTAACCTGCTACGTGAAGTAACTTCTGTCCAGCTGTACTCCATCTAGCCATAACCGTGAGTAGATGTAGCCTATATTGAAATCCTTGAAATAACATGAATATACAATCAGGTGTTACAGAATAGCAAGCCTACCATCAGTGACGGGAGGTAGCAGGCCTAAGATAGGGCAATTAATTGTAGAACAGAAAACCAGCTGTGACAGAACCTCCAGGCTGAAATAAGCCTTCCTTTTTAGTGAAAGTTCATTCGCGACCAGCTCTTTTTGAGCTCTTTTGGTGAACGTTGGGAACTGAATCGCATCGATGGCTCACTGATTTGCATACTGCTACTACTGCTTTTTGAGCTTCAAACAACGATTATCTGCATATAGACGGGTTGGTTGTTTAGCAACAAAACCGACGCGTGTGCAACTATGGGGCAAAACAGACGGGGTTGGCTTAAATTGTTGACAACATGTAAACTATATTTAATCTCCAATGTTTATTGAAACATAAACACAACAATTCTTGCCATATTAGCATTGACATGAAGTCAGTAAAAACCACTCAAAACAAACATGGTATCAAGAACAAGATGAAACTAGCTGAAACGAGTCACTTACGATTCCCAACGTGTAGTTTCTTGTCATTGTTGGTAGCTATATGGCCATCTGGAATCACAACAACTCACAGACTTCTGCCTCATTGAAGCGTGCGCATCGTTTTCGTGACATTGTCAACTAACTAATCTATAAATTACAAAATCATTCTCTGAAGATGGTGAATCATCACTGCAGAAACAATAGATAGTGGGGGGAGCACATCATTCTGGTGCACACTCATTTTTGGAGTGCATAAATTTGGACAGGTAAACATTTATTTTGAACTTGCATATGAAGATCTGATGGTAGCCTACTGTTTTGGCTTTACATTACTAGAGATTTGCCATTTTAATGGTTATAGGTTGATTTTCAAGCATTTTGAATTAAGAGCCGTTTGGGAACCAAATGATGCAGTTCTTTTACATGAATGGAGCCAGAATGCTGATCACTCACCATTTTGAATCGGATGAATGTTACATTGTATCAGAAAGACAACAAAGTTGCTTGTTGCAAAAGTTTGGACACACCTACTCATTCCAGGGTTTTTCTTTATTTTGACTATTTTCTACATTGTTGAATAATAGTGAAGACATCAAAACTATGAAATAACACATATTGAGTCATGTATTAACCAAAAAAGTGTTAAACAAATCAAAATATATTTTATATTTTATATTCTTCAAATAGCCACCCTTTGCCGTCATGACAGCTTTGCACGCTCTTGGCATTCTCTCAACCAGTTTCATGAGGTAGTCACCTGGAATGCATTTCAATTAACAGGTGTGCCTTCTTAAAAGTTAATTTGTGGAATTTCTTTCCTTCTTAATGCTTTTTAGCCAATCAGTTGTGTTGTGACAAGGTAGGGGGTATACAGAAGATAGCCCTATTTGGTAAAAGACCAAGTCCATATTATGGCAAGAACAGCTCAAATAAGCAAAGAGAAAACGACAGTCCATCATTACTTTAAGACATGAAGGTCAGCCAATACGGAACATTTCAAGAACTTTGAAAGTTTCTTCAAGTGCAGTCGCAAAAACCATCAAGCACTATGATGAAACTGGCTCTCATGAGGACCATCACAGGAATGGAAGACCAAGAGTGACCTCTGCTGCAGAGGATAAGTTCATTAGAGTTACCAGCCTCAGAAATTGCAGCCCAAATAAATGCTTCACAGAGTTCATGTAACAGACACATCTCAACATCAACTGTTCAGAGGGGACTGTGTGAATCAGGCCTTCATGGTCGAATTGCTGCCAAGAAACCACTACTAAAGGACACCAATAAGAAGAAGAGACCTGCTTGGGCCAAGAAACACGAGCAATGGACATTAGACCGTTGGAAATCCAAATGTGAGATTTTTGGTTCCAACCGCCGTGTCTTTATGAGACGCGGTGTGGGTGAACGGATGATCTCCGCATGTGTAGTTCCCACCGTAAAGCATGGAGGAGGAGGAGGTGTTATGGTGTGGGGGTGCTTTGCTGGTGACACTGTCTGTGATTTATTTAGAATTCAAGGCACACTTAACATGCATGGCTACCACAGTATTCTACAGCGATACGCCATCCCATCTGGTTTGGGCTTAGTGGGACTATCATTTGTTTTTCAACAGGACAATGACCCAACACACCTCCAGGCTGTGTAAGGGCTATTTGACCAAGAAGGAGAGTGATGGAGTGCTGCATCAGATGACCTGTTCTCCACAATCCCCTGACCTCAACCCAATTGAGATGGTTTGGGATCAGTCGGACCGCAGAGTGAAGGAAAAGCAGCCAACAAGTGCTCAGCATAGGTGGGAACTTCTTCAAGACTGTTGGAAAAGCATTCCAGGTGAAGCTGGTTGAGAGAATGCCAAGAGTGTGCAAAGCTGTCATCAAGGCAAAGGGTGGCTATTTGAAGAATCTGAAATATAAAATATATTTTGATTTGTTTAACACTTTTTTGTTTACTACATGATTCCATATGTGTTATTTCATAGTTTTGATGTCTTCACTATTATTCTACAATGTAAAAAATAGTACAAATAATGAAAACCCCTTGAATGAGTAGTTGTGTCCAAACTTTTGACTGGTAGTGTGTATATATATATAAACTGACTGTATATACATAAACTGACTAATATTGAGGTGCACCCCCCTCAGAACAGCCTCAATTCGTTGGGGCATGGGCTCTACAAGGTGTCGAAAGCGTTCCACAGGGATGCTGGCCCATGTTGACTCCAATGCTTCCCACAGTTGTGTGAAGTGGACTGGATGTCCTTTGGGTGGTGGACCATTGTTGATACACACAGGAAACTGTTGAGCGTGAAAAACCCAGAAGCGTTGCAGTTCTAGACACAAACCGGATCGCCTGGCACCTACTACCATACCCCGTTCAAAGGCACTTAAATATATTGTCTTACCCATTCACCCTCTAAATGGCACACATACACGATCCATGTCTCAATTATCTCAAGGCTTAAAAATCTTTCTTTAACCTGTCTCCTCCCCTTCATTTACACTGTTTTGACTGTTTTGTGTGGCAACCAGGTGAGGAGTACAAAGACAAGGATGTCTTGCCTACAGTCAAGCATGGTGGTGGGAGTGTCATGGTCTGGGGCTGCATGAGTGCTGCCGGCACTGGGGAGCTACAGTTCATTGAGGGAACCATGAATGCCAACATGTACTGTGACATACTGAAGCAGAGCATGATCTCCTCCCTTCGGAGACTGGGCCGCAGGGCAGTATTCCAACATGATAACGACCCCAAACACACCTCCAAGACGACCACTGCCTTGCTAAAGAAGCTGAGGGTAAAGGTGATGGACTGGCCAAGCATGTCTCCAGACCTAAACCCTATTGATCATCTGTGGGGCATCCTCAAACGGAAGGTGGAGGAGTGCAAGGTCTCTAACATCCACCAGCTCTGTGATGTCGTCATGGAGGAGTGGAAGAGGACTCCAGTGGCAACCTGTGAAGCTCTGGTGAACTCCATGCCCAAGAGGGTTAAGGCAGTGCTGGAAAATGAATGTGGCCACACAAAATATTGACACTTTTTGGACATTTTCACTGGCAATCTTCTTATAGCGCAGGCCATCTTTATGTAGAGCAACAATTCTTTTTTTCAGATCCTCAGAGAGTTCTTTGCCATGAGGTGCCATGTTGAACTTCCAGTGACCAGTATGAGGGAGTGTGAGAGCGATGACACCAAATTTAACACACCTGCTCCCCATTCACACCTGAGACCTTGTAACACTAACGAGTCACATGACACTGGGGAGGTAAAATGGCTAATTGGGCCCAATTTGGACATTTTCACTTAGGGGTGTACTCACTTTTGTTGCCAGCGGTTTAGACATTAATGGCTGTGTGTTGAGTTATTTTGAGGGGACAGCAAATTTACACTGTTATACAAGCTGTACACTCACTACTTTACATTGTAGCGAAGTGTCATTTCTTCAGTGAAAAGATATACTCAAATGTTTACAAAAATGTGAGGAGTGTACTCACTTTTGTGAGATACTGTATGTATATAAATACAAGAGAAACTTAAAGTTCACCATATATATATCCAGTGCACTTATTTAAGTCTTCTGACAGACTTCATCAATGGCAGCTTACAAGTTGAGTACTTTTTTATGTTACACAACAGAACAGATCAACTGGAACGGCACTCTCAGTAATGGTTGCACAAAAATAACTTGTGACCTTTGAACTATAAGGTTGTATCTGGAAAAAAAGATGATTCCGAGATAATTGGCTTTAAAGTTCCGAACCCTCATTGGTTTGAATGGTTTCAGCTATATTTATCTTGTATTCTTCTTTAACTTAACAACATGAATTGTGGTATGTAAAACCATGCCCCCAAATATTCAAATGAGCCCCGCCTCTACATTATGAAGCAGCTGGGCTTGGTGTGGACTGGCATGTTGGGCTCGTGTCCAATATTCTGTGTTGGTCTGGTGTAGGCTAGCCCATGTTGGGCTGGTGTGGGCTTAGTGAGGGGTATCCTGTGTTGGGCTGGTGTAGGCTAGCCCGTATTGGGCTGATGTGAGCTTGTTTTGGGCTAGCCTATGTTGGGCTGGTGTGGGCTTGCTTGGTGTGGGCTAGCCCGTGCTGGGCTGATGTAGGATTGCTGTGTGCTAGCCTGTGCTTTGCTAGCCCTTGGTGTGGGTTAGCCCCTGCCCATCTTGCCCACCAAATAACCACATGGGCCGAATGGGGTCATGTTTGCTGGGGTTATCAGGTAGAGTTGTTCTTATCTGAGGTCATTCTACAGGCACAGACAGGGACAGATAGGGGCATAGGCTGGTCTATGGCAGAATGAATGAGGGAAAAATGACTTGACAATGACACAATCACAACTGTGAGATTACCATCCTACTCAGGCAAAATGAGGCCATTGTGATAACTCCTGAATCTTTGGAGTGCTGCTCTAAAAATAAGCTTCCATTACTATATTTAACACTCATAACTCAGTGGCCCAGTGAGTCAATGGAAAGGTCAGTACCTGTGTTAAGAATAAAAGTGCTCTAAAGAGAGAGATTTTACTCGTCTGTTTGTCTGCTATTTTGAATCCAAACAAATTCTAATTGAAGAGGGGCACGACTTTTATCATTGAGTCATGTCTTTCTAAACATAGTTGTGATGATGACATCCATAATTCTGTTTTGTAGCCTAAGTGCATTGATGCAGTTTCCCTTTATGTTTCCTATGATATGACAGTCAAATTTTTACTTCCTGTACCAGATAAAAAGAGACCTATTCTCATCCTTAGTGTGTTACTGCATTCTGCGGGAAGGTTGTAGTTGTACTATCATACTTTACTTTCATCTCAGAAGCACTCTTAAGGTGAGCTTCAATAACACAGAAATACATGTGTCCCCTGGAATAAAGAAAATAAGAAAAGTTTTAATGTTAACAGTAGCAAGGACGAGCATGGGCAGCTCCTTCCAGGAACTTCTACACACTCTCTCTGTCTCTGTCTCTGTCTCTGTCTCTGTCTCTGTCTCTGTCTCTGTCTCTGTCTCTGTCTCTGTCTCTGTCTCTGTCTCTGTCTCTGTCTCTGTCTCTGTCTCTGTCTCTGTCTCTGTCTCTGTCTCTCTCTCTCTCTCTCTCTCTCTCTCTCTCTCTCTCTCTCTCTCTCTCTCTGTCTCTCTCTCTCTCGCTCTCTCTCTCTCACACACCCTCCTGCACCCTCCATAGCTAGCGAATCAATTTCCTGTGACTTTGGTGTTTTTTTAATGACTCATGAGTTCAGCTCCTTGAGATGAGTTGAATCAGCTTTAGAGAGCCAGGATATCTTATTTTCGCTTGTTACAGTTTGACAGCAAGGAGAGATGCTTAAAACCCTTTTGATGAATAATAGAAAGTGTTACATAAAGTATAAAAAAACATTGCTTGTATGCTCTCATGGAAAAATTTATTCTGAGAAACGGTAGCGCTGAAATGAGAGTTTGGAGAGTTTGTGGTTTCTTTACTAGAGGCTGGGTGAGAGGTGGTGGAAGAAGTGAGGTGGGCAATAACATGAGACGTGAATAGCAATTATCGGATTATCCCATACCTTCCAATGATAACTTCACCGTTCCAATATCTCTCAGATAGGCTACCACTCGCAGCACTCAAGTTAATCAAAAGTCTAGTCCTCTTTCACGTGTGTGATCAAAGTTGGCCCCTCTCTTTTCACAGGTCACTTTTCAGGTCCCCTGCCCCTGCCTTAGGTGCTCTTCAGGGGGGGAAATGCTTAACAAACACAGGATCTCTTTTAAAAGGGCCAGCACATTGTCATATTGTCATGTTGATGTCTCAAGGCTCCTGGCATAAAGCCCCATTGAGGGAGAAAGACCTGAAAGCAAGCTTTTCCCCGTGAGTGAGGGTGTTTCTTTCCCCTGGGTTGAATGTATGAGGTTAAGGAGGAGAGGGTAAGGTAAGGGAATAGAGATAGGATAGGGGTTGGGGGTGAGGGGTGAGGGAAGGGGGGTGGCAGAAGTTTAGGGGGTCAGTGGAGTGGTCAGTCCCAGTCAGTGAGTCCCTGAGGTGTCCCTGGGGTTGGGCTCTGTGAGGGCCTATTTCCTCATCTCAGTGATGGGGAGCTGAGGGCCACACATCAGTGACCAGAATGAAATATGGGAGCACACACACACATACACCCCTCCCCTTCCCCAAACTTCATTAGCGATTGTCATCGATTGGTAATGCTGAGGAGTAGGTACTGAGAGACATGCTATCTTTCTATCAAACGCTATCTCTTCCATCATTCAACGATTCAAAACCCTAGCCCTCTATAACATGTCTATTAACCATGGGCTCCATATGTCTCATATTTAACTCAAAGGTCATATTTAACTCAAAGGTCTGCGAGGGTCATTAAAGGGTTTGGCCTCGTGTCTGTCCACATGTGACAACTGTGTCCCCTCTCTTCCCAAAGGAGACGTGATTATGTGCCACATAATGAGGAGCCTCAGAGGAACTCTGTGACAAAGAATTATGGGCGGTTAAAGTTGTCACCACTATATATGCGACATGGTCACAGCAGTAGGATCAACTTTCTCAGGGCTGGGTGGACAGAGAGAGAGACAGGTGAATCTGATAAACATGCTGAGGGTAGGGGTGAGAGGTCAGGGGTCAGGTTTGAAGTATTGGACATGAAAGCTGATCTGGTTAAGCTCTTGTTTCCATCTGAATTTGAAAAGGACAGTGATGTCCCTCTGCTCTAACTAGGAACATCCTGGAGGTCCCAGAAAACAAAAGAACAAAAGTTAGAGAAAATGAGAAGGTTATCAGTTGAAATTAAAATCTGTCAGGTAGTGAAGAGTACTCCTTCCTGTGTTTTTTTAAACTGAAGTCAGCACAATGTGGAGAGGATTGATGGGTGCATGTATTATGTTGTATGTCAGTACACCACATCGACTCTCATTGCCTTAGTTTTATTTCAAGACAAGGGGAAGAAGAAGAACAAAACTTAAAAGACTCTCCTGTCCTCCTCTGTGTCTTTGGCAGTGCCTTTGGTCTAAGGAGAATGAGATCTACCCCTTCTCCTCTTTCATCTCTCCTCCTTTTCTTCTCCCTCCCTCTCTCTCCCACAGTATGCCTTTAGAAAGCGTGGCTGTTTACCGCTGTGCCGTTTTTGAGTGTGTCTGTCTGTGTGTGTGTGATCCACAGCATGGGAAAAGGAGCACTCCTATACAAACAGGAAGAAAGACACATCTATCATGATTACAAACCCCCCCCCCCCTCCTGCCGCCACACACACACACACACACACACACACACACACACACACACACACACACACACACACACACACACACACACACACACACACACACACACACCCTTTATCTTAGTACCTGCAAGCGTTCTCCACTGTAACAATGGGCATTTCCTGAAGGCTTAGGTCACAGTGACGGAGTGAGTAATGGCGTGAGTGTGTGAAAACTCTACTGGCGAAAGGGAAGAGGCCAATACTCACCATCACTCAAAAGGCTTTTACTTCAACAAGGAAGGCTCATACGCCATTCCTCATTAGTCATAGCAAAACTTCTCACTCAACACTTCACATCACAGCATTACTAAAAAGTTTCAGAGCAGGAAGCACAGCCAAACGGCTCTCTGCTTATGAATACAGGCATGAAGCAGCAGTTTGGAGGTTTTTAGAGGAGCAGAAGCCGGAACATTGCTGGTTCACATTCCAGATATGGACTTAGCTGATGTGTAGAGGTGAGATGAATACCAAGTTATCATGATTGACCTCAGGGCAAAAAAAGCTGTATTTACAGAAAACACAGTTGACAAGATGGTAACCCTGGAGGTTGGCAAGGAGGTGCCCCCACTTTACCCACCCCTTCCTCTCCCAAAAATAAAACCGTTCCAATCAGTTCTTTTCAGGAGAATAATCTATTGTTGTCACACGAGAGCAGGCTGATGGGTGCGTGTGTCATGTCTTCGCTTATACCCAGTCTGTATCGGGGTGACAGGGGTGTGCAGCTGGGGGGCGACTGCACCCCTCTACACCCCATCAGCTTCAGTGTCCCTGTCTGGGCACAGCTGTTTTTCTCCCAGGGTGACAATATGGCGTGTGTGGACATTTGCGGGAGCGGTGGGGTGCTGGGAAAGATCCAGGGTGTGACAGGGAGCCGGGGTCTGTTTGTAGGAGCTGATCGTGTTAGCTTTCATTAGAGCTCCACCACTAGGCTAATTTCACAGTGTTTTTGTCAGGGTTGGGCCGCTCAAAGAGCTGGGTGCCGCGGGGACAAAGGAGAAGGGACCAGGGTCTCGCTAGGGCTCCTGCCAGGGGGTAGAAGCTCACACATGGCCCCACCAGGAGTCAATGCCCCCCCCTTCTCTCTTTCCCCCCATCTCTCTCCACCTGCTGTTCTGCACCAAAGCTAACGTGATGCTGTGCTGGCAAACTTTGAATTTATAGATTTGTATTTTCATTTATTTTCAAAGTAATCATTTAGGGCTTGTGTTTATCATCAGCAGCTGTATGCTCCATAGTTTCTATGTGTTGTGAACTAAACTAAATGATGTGTCTGTGAATAGACATAAGTAAATGCATAATTCTTTCTCACACTCTTACTTTCTCCCGCTCCCTCTCGATTTGATGAGCACCAACACACTGCAATTAGAGATGTAAGCTGTAGTGGTTCTCTAGCCTGCATTGAGACTCCCTGAAGTGACTTATTAAGTCTGAGGAAGTCTGAGGATCAATAGAGCACAGTCTGTTGATTTCTCACAGCGCTGAGTGTAGTAAGACAAGTCTGTGCCTGTTGCTTACGTGGAAGTGGAGAGAGACCAGCCCTTCTCCTCACTCCCTCCCCCTCACCACTGCCCGTCCGGGGGTTAGATATGGTCACAAAGAGCCCCTGAGTCATGCCCCCTCCCCTAGGAGACACACACACACACACACAAACACACACACACACACCCGTAGTCTTGTGCTTTGACTGATGTCCTGATTAAACTGAAGTGTGTGATTGATACATCATATCCATCACCTCATCTGTCTAGGGCACAGTATGGTGTCATCCCCCTCGCCCTTTGTGCAGAATTCCCCTCATTGTGAGTGTGTGTAACAGTGTGTATGCATGCTCATGTGTGTGCGTGACAAATCTAATTTGACTTTCAAGAGGCAGGGGTATTCTAATGTATTTTACATATGAGTCCATTATGGTTTGTGAGTCCATATGTGCACATGAGAGTGAAAGTAAGTGAAGTGGTTTCGCACAGGGCACGGGGGAGTGTGCACGTGTCAAACACAATCTAGATGTCACGTGCCTTAAACAAGACTCTTTCTCTGTGTTCCCCTCCTCATCCATCTCCCTGACACAGGCAGAAACAGTAGCCTCAGTCCCTGAGCAGAGTAGAGCTGCAGGGGGTGCTGCTAACCGTAGGTGGGCCTGGATGGTATGTATGGAAGCCTTGTCTGGCCTGTTTCTGAGGACACCCCACAGTAGCTGAGCTGACCCCTGAATGCACCACCGGGGCCCAAACTCGTTTGTCTTCCACAGATATCACTGTGATAACGTGAGGAGGAGAAGGGAGGGAAGGGGTAGTATCAACCCCATCTGGAGATAACTAGGAACAGAGGTGAGGGGTACAGAGAAAGGACAGAGAGTTTATTGGCTGACATTTTGGTACTCCCCCATCTCTCTTAGGAAAGGCCTTGGAGAGGGACTGATGAGATAGCATTTGTATCTAATGGTAGAGGAGTGATTGAGAGTGTTTGGTGAAGCAGATAAAATACGGTATTAACTGTAATGGAGTCTCAATTTGGCTATGGTTGACATGGGGAAAGTCAGCCATTGATTTCTTCCCAACTTGTCCCTCCCTCCTGCGCTGGTCTGATCAGCACCCTGGTATTATGAGACCCAGGGGGCAGCTGAACACAGGACATGAAAAAGGACACATTCTTTTATCCAAACAATAGGTTTATATGGACCTTCCTTAATCCCAATTCAATATGGAGGATAGGAGGTAGCCGCGCTAGATGTGGCTTTTCTCCTCTCTGATGGAACAGTAAAAGAGTCCCCGTCTCTCAGCGGTACTCCTAAACTTAGCTGGCCTCTGACCTGGAACTTAAACCCCGAAACCTCCCGTCATAAACTGCCACCGCTGTGGGGTTGTAAACATTGTTAATTGGTAGGCAGAAGGAAAAGTGGTGTGGTATAAAACCAGTAGTCTGAGGAGCTCCAGACCCAAACGCGGTGATGTTGGAAGGTTTTCAAATCAATTGGCTGTTTCTTTTCGGGTTGGAACTGATCATGCATTTAAAGCAAAAAATCCACCTTTGCACTCCATGACAAAGTTTAATAAGCAAGGAATAACATACACACACACACACACACACACACACACACACACACACACACACACACACACACACACACACACACACACACACACACACACACACACACACACACACACACACACACACACACACACACACACACACACACACCCTTCAGTGTTATGCTCTGTAAAGGCGGGTTGACCGGCCTTTTGATGGCAGTGAGGGGCGTGACACAGTGTCTCTAAAAACGGAGTGGACTGATTTAAAACACCTCTGACACCTCATACCAGCCCTTCTGACACCCTTAAGAATCCCCTACGACACCCCCTGTGTGACACCCCTGACCCCTCACCCCTCACCTCACACCCTCTATGGTCAAGATTTCTCGCCCACCCCTCATAGACACAGACACAAAAATACTTATATTGAGTAACTAAGTCCTCATGAAAGAAGAGGGGAGGTATTAACCTTGTGTAATCAATAAATGGATATTTGATTGAATACCCAGGTCTAGCATTGGCAGTGGTTCAACCATGGGCAATATTGTTAAGACACCACGTGAAATTATTTAGTGTTCTGGAGTGTGTGTGCCCTCCTCTTTCCTCTGTGCCCTTAGACACCTTTTCTGTAGGTGGCAAAGGCATGCGGAGCAGAGGACAGCTGCTCTGTGTCCTTCAAACACACACACTTTCTCTTTCTCTCTCTCTCTCTTTTACACCTTTCAAACAAATACAGTTTTCGGCCAACTTGTTAGCGTCTCGCCAACTTTTTGTAGACTTTTGTTTATCTGAAAGGTATTGCGATATAAAAGGTGAATGCCGACAAGAATGTGGTTAAAATGTGGTTGTTTGAAAGGGGATCATATAAACATTGCCCAACATAGCACAAATCCTATGTGAGTTAGGTATGTCTCGCTCTCTCCTTCACATACATTCACAGATTGTCACAAAACATGCATAGCCTCACACACACTCCTTCTCCTCAAACATACCACCCCTGCCCCCCTTCTCTCCATACAAACACCACAGAGCTGCACTCTTATTTTGTTTTAATTTGATTTGATTTATAAGGATCCCCATTAGCCGATGCCAATGGCGACAGCTAGTCTTACTGGGGTCGGACATATAACTTCAAAAGACATTACAGACAAAATACTTTAGCATTTACATACATTTAAAAACATTAACATGTCGTTTGTGTGTGCATCTATCAGTTACACATACATGTCAGTACATACACACAACAAGTAGGTCACATGGGGGAGAGGCGTTGTGCCGTGAGGTGTTGCTTTATTTGTTTTTTTACACCAGGTTTGCTGTTCACTTGCACTATATAAGATGGAAGGGAGTTCCAATCACTCATGGCTCTGTATAAATCTGTACATTTCCTTGAATTTGTTCTGGACCTGGGGACTGTGAAAAGACCCCTGGTGGCATGTCTGGTGGGGTAAGTGTGTGTTTCAATGCTGTGTGTTAGTTGACTATGCAAACAATTGGGAATTTCCAACACATTAATGTTTCTTATAAAAATAAGAAGTGTTGTCCCTTCTATGGAGAGGTAATCATACATACAGCACAGTGGTTGACCTGGAGTTGATCTCCTCACTGTCCCTTCCCCTTTCTCTGAGGTCGGCTGACTGTCTGACCTCTCCCTCTGGGGAAACATCCACTGCCTAACATTCCCACAACCTTTCCTAGAAAATACTATCTTCCGCCCTGCATAACCTGTTCAGTGCATACACCAGGAGCTAAATGAAGAGGCTACCACACAAGAGATTCCCAGATCAGAGAGAGAGAGAGAGAGAGAGAGGTGGAGATGGAGAGAGAGATTCTCTATTACACAACTATCACTGTTACTATTGAATCCTCACACTGACCAGACCAGTGCATCCGTCACCTCACTGCTCTCTGTTGTTCACATTAGCATTGCATTGTGTTATTAGCATACTGTAGTTATCATTAGTAATCTACACAGGTATTGGCCCCAGGGTCCTGGGCATTCTGTGGAGCCTTGCAGGTGGGCAGCACCATGACCATCTGGCCAAGGTGACACAGAATCGACCACTAAACTTGACAGCCTTATTCACAGTGGCCACCTGCTCTGTATATTTCTGCACCCAGTAGATTCAATTTCTATACCTTATAGGTTCAGATATTCATTGCAACTAAATGAGAACAAGATATGATTAAGAGCAGTGGTGGGGTCAATTTTCCAATTCCAATTCTCTTCAATGCTTTTCAATGAGAAACATTTAATTGACTGATTATTTTATTTCTTCACCCCAACCCTGGTTAAGAGATGGTGACAGTGGGTGTTTCTGTGGTCAGTGGATGGAGGGTTTGTGTTATGACTGTGTCTGGTGTCCAGTGGTAAGTATCAAGTGTCATCGGGGGGCATTGGAGCTCTATTCCACTTCTCTACAGGTAACTGGTCACACTGCCATCTGTCCCTGTCAATCACACACACACACACACACACACACACACACACACACACACACACACACACACACACACACACACACACACACACACACACACACACACACACACACACACACACACACACACACAAACACACACACACGTTCGCAAGCACACACTTGAGTGAGTTCATAAAATCAAACAAATCAAATTATTGGTCACATACACATATTTAGCAGATGTTATTGCAGGTGTAGCGAAATGCTTGTGTTCCTAGCTCCAGCAGTGCAGTAGTATCTAACAATTCACAACAATACATCCAAATCTAAAAGTAAAAGAATGGAATTATTAAATATATAAATATTAGGACGAGCAATGTCGGAGTGGCATTGACTAAAATACAGTAGAATAGAATACAGTATATACATATGAAATTAGTAAAGCAGTATGTAAACATTATTAAAGTGACCAGTGATTCCATGTCTATGTATATTGGGCAGCAGCCTCAAAGGTGCAGGGTTGAGTAACTGGGTGGTAGCTGGCTAGTGATGGCTATTTAACAGTCTGATGGCCTTGAGATAGAAGCTGTTTTTCAGTCTCTCTGTCCCAGCTTTGATGCGCCTTTACTGACTTCGCCTTCTGGATGGTAGCGGGGTGAACAGGCTTGGGTGGTTGATGTCCTTTATGATCTTTTTGGCCATCCTGTGACAACTGGAGGGCAGGTAGTTTGCCCCCGGTGATGTGTTGGGCAGACCCCACCACCCTCTGGAGAGCCCTGCGGTTACGGCCTGTGCAGTTGCCGTACCAGGCGGTGATACAGCCGACAGGATGCTCTCAATTTTGCATCTGTAAAAGATTGTGAGGGTCTTAGGGGCCAAGCCGAATTTCTTCAGCCTCCTGAGGTTGCGCCTTCTTCACCACACTGTCTGTGTGGGTGGACCATTTCAGATTGTCAGTGATGTGTACGCTGAGGAACTTGAAGCTTTCCACCTTCTCCACTGCGGTCAGAGGCGTGCTCCCTCTACTGTTTCCTGAAGACCTCACCTCCTCCCTGTTATTGTTAATCAGGCCTACTACTGTTGTGTCGTCTGCAAACTTGATGATTGAGTTGGAGGCGTGTGTGGCCACGCAGTCATGGGTGAACAGGGAGTACAGGAGGGGGCTGAGCACGCACCCTTGTGTGGCCCCTGTGTTGAGGATCAGCGAAGTGGAGGTGTTGTTTCCTACCTTGGGGACGACCCGTCAGGAAGTCCAAGACCCAGTTGCACAGGGTGAGGTTCAGACCCAGGGCCCCGAGCTTAATGATGAGCTTGGCGGGTACTATGGTGTTGAAGGCTGCACTATAGTCAATGAACAGCATTCTTACATAGGTATTCCTCTTGTCCAGATGGGATAGGGCAATGTGCAGTGCGATGGCGATTGCATCGTCTGTGGATCTATTGGGGTGGTATGCAAATTGAAGTGGGTCTAGGGTGTCAGGTAAGGTAGAGGTGATATGATCCTTAATTAGCCTCTCAAATCATTTTCATGATGACAGAAGTGAATGCTACAGGGCAATAGTTATTTAGTTCAGTTACCTTTGCTTTCTTGGGTACAGGAACAATGGTGGACATCTTGAAGCAAGTGGGAACAGCACACTGAGATAGGGAAAGATTTAATATGTCCGTAAAAACTCCAGCCAGCTGGTCTGCGCGTGCTCTGAGGACGTGGCTAGGGATGCCGTCTGGGCCGGCAGCTTTGCGAGGGTTAACCTGCTTAAATTTCTTACTCACGTCGGCCACGGAGAACAAGAACCCACAGTCCTTGGGAGCGGGCCGCGTCGGTGGCACTGTGTTATCCTCAAAGCGGGCGAAGAAGGTGTTTTGCTTGTCCGGGAGCAAGACGTCGGTGTCCGCGACGTGGCTGGTTTTCCCTTTGTAATCTGTGATTGTCTGTAGACCCTGCCACACACGTCTCGTGTCTGAGCCGTTGAATTGCGACTCCACTTTGTCTCTGTACTGACGTTTTGCCTGTTTGATTGCCTTACGGAGGGAATAACTACACTGTTAGTATTCAACCATATTCCCAGTCACCTAGCCATGGTTAAATGCGGTGGTTCGCGTTTTCAGTTTTGCGTAAATGTTACCATCTATCCACGGTTTCTGGTTTGGGTAGACACAGTGGGAACAACTCCCCCTATATACTTCCTGATGAACTCAGTCACCGTGTCCGTGTATACAGTGGGGGAAAAAAGTATTTAGTCAGCCACCAATTGTGCAAGTTCTCCCACTTAAAAAGATGAGAGAGGCCTGTAATTTTCATCATAGGTACACGTCAACTATGACAGATAAATTGAGAAAAAAAAATCCAGAAAATCACATTGTAGGATTTTTAATGAATTTATTTGCAAATTATGGTGGAAAATAAGTATTTGGTCACCTACAAACAAGCAAGATTTCTGGCTCTCACAGACCTGTAACTTCTTCTTTAAGAGGCTCCTCTGTCCTCCACTCGTTACCTGTATTAATGGCAACTGTTTGAACTTGTTATCAGTATAAAAGACACCTGTCCACAACCTCAAACAGTCACACTCCAAACTCCACTATGGCCAAGACCAAAGAACTGTCAAAGGACACCAGAAACAAAATTGTAGACCTGCACCAGGCTGGGAAGACTGAATCTGCAATAGGTAAGCAGCTTGGTTTGAAGAAATCAACTGTGGGAGCAATTATTAGGAAATGGAAGACATACAACACCACTGATAATCTCCCTCGATCTGGGGCTCCACGCAAGATCTCACCCTGTGGAGTCAAAATGATCACAAGAACGGTGAGCAAAAATCCCAGAACCACATGGGGGGACCTAGTGAATGACCTGCAGAGAGCTGGGACCAAAGTAATAAAGCCTACCATCAGTAACACACTACGCCACCAGGGACTCAAATCCTGCAGTGCCAGACGTGTCCCCCTGCTTAAGCCAGTACATGTCCAGGCCCGTCTGAAGTTTGCTAGAGTGCATTTGGATGATCCAGAAGAGGATTGGGAGAATGTCATATGGTCAGATTAAACCAAAATAGAACTTTTTGGTAAAAACTAAACTCGTCGTGTTTGGAGGACAAAGAATGCTGAGTTGCATCCAAAGAACACTATACCTACTGTGAAGCATGGGGGTGGAAACATCATGCTTTGGGGCTGTTTTTCTGCAAAGGGACCAGGACGACTGATCCGTGTAAAGGAAAGAATGAATGGGGCCATGTATCGTGAGATTTTGAGTGAAAACCTCCTTCCATCAGCAAGGGCATTGAAGATGAAACGTGGCTGGGTCTTTCAGCATGACAATGATCCCAAACACACCGCCCGGGCAACGAAGGAGTGGCTTCGTAAGAAGCATTTCAAGGTCCTGGAGTGGCCTAGCCAGTCTCCAGATCTCAACCCCATAGAAAATCTTTGGAGAGAGTTGAAAGTCTGTGTTGCCCAGCGACAGCCCCAAAACATCACTGCTCTAGAGGAGATCTGCATGGAGGAATGTGCCAAAATTCCAGCAACAGTGTGTGAAAACCTTGTGAAGACTTACAGAAAACGTTTGACCTGTGTCATTGCCAACAAAGGGTATATAACAAAGTATTGAGAAACTTTTGTTATTGACCAAATACTTATTTTCCACCATAATTTGCAAATAAATTCATTAAAAATCATACAATGTGAAAAAAATTCTCGTTTTGTCTGTCATAGTTGACGTGTACCTATGATGAAAATTACAGGCCTCTCTCATCTTTTTAAGTGGGAGAACTTGCACAATTGGTGGCTGACTAAATACTTTTTTTCCCCACTGTACATCAATGTTATTCTAAGAGGCTACCCGGAACATATCCCAGTCCGCGTGATCAAAACAATCTTAAAGCATGGATTTCTATTGGTCAGACCAGCGTTGAACAGACCTTAGCACGGGTAATTCCTGTTTGAGTTGCTGCCTATAGGAAGGGAGGAGCAAAATGGAGTCGTGATCTGATTTGCCGAAGGGAGGGCAGGGGAGGGCCTTGTAGGCATCCCGGAAGGGAGAGTAGCAGTGGTCGAGGGTTTTTCCAGCGCAAGTACTACAGTCAATGTGTTGATAGAACTTCAGTAGCGTTTTCCTCAAATTTGCTTTGTTAAAATCCCCAGCTACAATAAATGCGGCCTCAGGATATGTGGTTTCCAGTTTGTACGATGGGCAGTGTAGTTCCTTGAGGGCCGTCGTGGTATCGGCATGAGGAGGAATGTACACGGCTGTGACTATAACCGAAGATAATTCTCTTGGGAGGTAATACGTTCTGCATTTGATTGTGAGGTATTCTAGGTCGGGTGAGTTATTAGAGTTGAAGTGTTAGTTTGTGTCCTTATTTATAAACAAGCCTTTGATTGACAGGAGCATATGCCAGAGAGAGTAGAGTAGAGCAGAGTAGCCCCTCCCCTTCCTGACCTGCAATAATTGAGCCTAAAATTATTTCTAAACTCCTTGGGAGAGGAGCTAAACATACAGTATCATATGAATGTACTAATAACACATCAACGATGGCACTTACTCACCAGCTAACATCATGATCATAACCCAGCTATCGATTGTGTTTGTGTTAGCTTTCCTGCAAGCTCATCAACTCTTTGACTTTTGTATTCGCAATGCAATGACCTCCAGATGTAGGGATATAAATTTTGATAGAGAGAGGAGCAGTCATAAAGGATGGTGGTGTTGGTTTGGGGGTGGGGATCAATCTCCTGTCCAGAGAGGAAGGCTGATCAGAAGACTGGGACCATCCATTATGTGACCTCACACAAACACACACCCACGTGCACACGTATACACACACTCTCTCTTTCTCTCTTTTGCTCTCTGTCTTTCTTTCTTTCACACACACACTCTCTCTCTCTCTCTCTCTCTCTCTCTCTCTCTCTCTCTCTCTCTCTCTCTCTCTCTCTCTCTCTCTCTCTCTCTCTCTCACACACACACACACACACACACAGACACACACACACAGACCATTGATGTCTCTCTGATCAGAGGTCTTTACAGGGTGATAGGTCAGTGTGTTACCCTGCAGCAACAGTCAGACATTAACAAGACTCAATACCCTCTGGTTAAGTCGTTAAACAGACAGAGGTGAGTGGAGACAGTAATTAGAGAGAGGAGCGATAGGGCAAGAGAGAAAGATAGAGGAAGAGAGTGATAGAGATAGAGAAAGGAAGGAAGAGAGTTTATGACAGATAATATGCTTCTGATTTGTCAAGTAACTTCCACAACATTTATTACAGTTTAAAATCAAACCAAGTTGGGGTTTTTTCCAACTATACATTGACCCCAAAGAAACAATTTCCAGTCAAATAGAATCAAAACAAGTACAGCCCCCACAACAGTTACTTTCCCGACTGACCCAAGCACCCCCTGAGTGGTGTAGTCCAGCCCTCTCCACCCCAACCCCCAGCAATGGTTTGGCCCATGCCTGTGGAGCTGATGGAGCTGGCCAGTCCACTGTCACAACTCAGGAGGGTCCTATATTGTTTTAAAGCCCAGAGCTGTATGAGGTCTGCTAGGAGCACACATAGCTGTCCTTATTACCCCCAGCATGGTGGGTGGCCATGTTTTTACCCTGCCACACCACTGCTGTCCCTGTCAGGACCGCTCGGCACACGACGGAGAAGACTACTAACACAAACAAACACTGGAGCCAATACACACAGAGCCAACAAACACACACACACACACACACACACACACACCTGTGGAGTCCCGCAGAGTCACCCCGGGACAGCCAACCAACCATGAGTCACAACATCCCAAACAACTGGTGAGTGATTAAAAAAAGGCCTCATTTAGAGGTGATGTGCTTGAATGTGACATTGAGGACAATGCAGGGGCTCTGCTTGGCCAGCTCTAAGCCCACCCGGCTACGGACTCAGCCCAGCAATCTAGCTCTACTCAGTCCACTAGGGCCTATGCTATCTATTCAGTCCACTAGAGGTAGGCTAGCTACTCAGTCCACCAGGCTGCTGTTTACTGCACAGTGACGCCATATCCACCTTTTCTGTTGCAGCAGTACAACACTGGGATAATTTTAGCTAGCCTGTCAGTTTGGGGCTTTCTCAAGGGTCAGTGTTCTGCTTTAAACGCAATACTGTCATGGCTCTAGTGAAGTCATTTAAAGTATGAGAGTGTGGGTATGTGGAGTAGTAGTTACATTCTTGATAAAGTATATGCATTATTATTTACACATGGAAATACAGTGTACTCCTATAAGTAACTAATATACAGTGAGGGAAAAAAGTATTTGATCCCCTGCTGATTTTGTACGTTTGCCCACTGACAAAGAAATGGACAGTCTATAATTTTAATGGTAGGATTATTTGAACAGTGAGAGACAGAATAACAACAAAAAAATCCAGAAAAACGCATGTCAAAAATGTTATAAATTGATTTGCATTTTAATGAGGGAAATAAGTATTTGACCCCCTCTCAATCAGAAAGATTTCTGGCTCCCAGGTGTCTTTTATACAGGTAACAAGCTGAGATTAGGAGCACACTCTTAAAGGGAGTGCTCCTAATCTCAGTTTGTTACCTGTATAAAAGACACCTGTCCACAGAAGCAATCAATCGATCAGATTCCAAACTCTCCACCATGGCCAAGACCAAATAGCTCTCCAAGGATGTCAGGGACAAGATTGTAGACCTACACAAGGCTGCAATGGGCTACAAGACCATCGCCAAGCAGCTTGGTGAGGTGACAACAGTTGGTGCGATTATTCGCAAATGAAAGAAACACAAAATAACTGTCAATCTCCCTCGGCCTGGGGCTCCATGCAAGATCTCACCTCGTGGAGTTGCAATGATCATGAGAACGGTGAGGAATCAGCCCAGAACTACACGGGAGGATCTTGTCAATGATCTCAAGGCAGCTGGGACCATAGTCACCAAGAAAACTATTGGTAACACACTATGCCGTGAAGGACTGAAATCATGCAGCGCCCGCAAGGTCCCCCTGCTCAGGAAAGCACATATACAGGCCTGTCTGAAGTTTGCCAATGAACATCTGAATGAATCAGAGGAGAACTGGGTGAAAGTGTTGTGGTCAGATGAGACCACAATGGAGCTCTTTGGCATCAACTCAACTCGCCGTGTTTGGAGGAGGAGGAATGCTGCCTATGACCCCAAGAACCCCATCCCCACCGTCAAACATGGAGGTGGAAACATTATGCTTTGGGGGTGTTTTTCTGCTAAGGGGACAGGACAACTTCACCGCATCAAAGGGACGATGGACCGGGCCATGTACCGTCAAATCTTGGGTGAGAACCTCCTTCCCTCAGCCAGGGCATTGAAAATGGGTCGTGGATGGGTATTCCAGCATGACAATGACCCCAAACACACGGCCAAGGCAACAAAGGAGTGGCTCAAGAAGAAGCACATTAAGGTCCTGGAGGTGCCTATCCAGTCTCCAGACCTTAATCCCATAGAAAATCTGTGGAGGGAGCTGAAGGTTCGAGTTGCCAAACGTCAGCCTCTAAACCTTAATGACTTGGAGAAGATCTGCAAAGAGGAGTGGGACAAAATCCCTCCTGAGATGTGTGCAAAGCTGGTGGCCAACTACAAGAAACGTCTGACCTCTGTGATTGCCAACAAGGGTTTTGCCACCAAGTACTAAGTCATGTTTTGCATATAGGTCAAATACTTATTTCCCTCATTAAAATGCAAATCAATTTATAACATTTTTTACATGCGTTTTTCTGGATTTTTTTGTTGTGATTTTGTCTCTCACTGTTCAAATAAACCTACCATTAAAATTATAGACTGATCATGTCTTTGTCAGTGGACAAACGTACAAAATCAGCAGGGGATCAAATACTTTTTTCCCACACTGTTGTATACTGTATCTCATCTTTATGATGATAATATAACATGGGTTATATAACAGGGTTAGGGTTTGAGCTAGTTAGTTAGTGGGTAGACCAGTTAGAGAGAAGGGGGTAAAGGGGAATGCCAGACCAGATGAGGCAGACAGCAGTATAGTCAGTAGACAGTTGAGTTAGAACCGGTCTGGTCTGTTGGGGATTAGCTAAGGGGCTAACACTGATGTTGATGATGATGACGATGAATGAAACTTCATCACCTCGACCTCCCCTTCCCACACCCTCCTCTCTCTCTCTCTCTCTCTCTCTCTCTCTCTCTCTCTCTCTCTCTCTCTCTCTCTCTGTCTCTCTCTCTCTGTCTCTCTCTGTCTCTCTCTCTCTCTCTCTCGCTTTCTCGCTCTCCTTGTCCCTTTCCCTCCATACTGAATCATTATGTGTGAGGTCAGAGGTCTGGGTCTCCTGCCTCTCTCCTCTTTCCTCCATCTCTCATTGTCCATCTGTTTATCTACCCCTCTACCTCTCTGCCCCCACCCCACTGGCACCCATCTGCCCATAATCAATGTTTATTTTTTAACATTTAATAAATCATCTTGACAGTAACCCTCCAAAAAGTCATTCATAAACCTTTTTAATTCCATATGTACTAGGAAGCTAAGTCTTTTTTTTTTTTGAGCTTCAAGAATGTGATTGATCAAAGTGCCTCAGGCCTTGAAAAATAAATAATTTAACTGATTGAAAGTAAGGGGATATCGGTGAACAAATGCTGTGGTCAAGGCTACGACGGCGCCAGTGCAATGAGTGGAGCTTACTCAGGGGTTCAACAGTGCATATCAGGCCGAGAGCCTAATGCTTCTTAGGTACAAAAAAGGTTTCCAAAGGGGTTCTTTGCGGAGGGATAGGGTTCTATCAAGAACTGTTTTTATCAGAAGAACTATGTTTTGGAAGACAATGGTTCTTTGTAAGATAAAGGGTTCTACCTAGAACCTTCAACATCCCATGAACCATTTTTGGAAGAAAGGGTTCTTTGATGATTCTTTGGAAGGCAAGAAGGATTATTTGGAAGGCAAGAAGGGTTCTACATATAACCATATATAATATATCCCAGCATGCTCTATTGCAGGGAGATTTTCTGAATTGTTTGTTTTACTGTAATATATGTGTTTTTGCATGTACATTGATTGGTTGAGAACTTTAATGCTAGACAAAGATAAATAACATACCGTTTTCTAAACTAATCCAATCTGTTAGCTATTGGATTTATTGCACCCTTTACTGAGATTGTTGTTACAGATGATTGAGGTAGTCTCGGTATTCAAGCTTCCTTACCCTGGCAGTCATTCTGAATGCAGGTTGCGGGTGCTTAACAATTCCACTTGTTGGATATCCTAACTCTGGCTCGATTCCGATAGGAATTACACATCACTTTGCAAACCAGCATAATGTGAAATCAGGCCTGATGTGGCCTGTAAACCAGGAGTTTCCTGAGTAGAACCTTTTGCAGAGGGTTCTACCCAGTACCAAAAAGGGTTCCCCTATAGGGCCAAACCAAAGAACCCTGTACTTACCACCTTTTTTTCTAAGAGTGTAGTTCTTTATGAGTTTTAGTTTAGAAAACGATCTCTCTGCAGAAGTGACAGTTACAGGGATGGTTAAAAACAGCTTGATTGCCGTAGCAACATCAGGGAAACTGGGCAGAACGGTGTGGTAGTTCAAATACAGCAGTTCTGCAACATCTTTAATTGAGCCTCGCATTCTCCTTAATTGCTGGCCTGGACACGTACACGTTACGGAAAGAGATTAACTGTAGGCTATAGGAAGCTCTGGGGACAGGTAGTCTGGATACTGGACAGACAATAATTTGGCAGATGCAAACAGATTACCATCTTCAGCAGACAACAGTTCTTGAGGGCTCAAACAAAAAATGCTGTTTGCGATTTACTTTCATACTGGTGAGCTGGCGTTTGAGTGGTGTGGTTGCAATATCAACACTCCCTTATTTCTGGTATATCTTGACATGCATCATTCAAAACTACGTTTAAATTGTGTGCAGCGCAAAGGACATGTCATGAAAGACTGTCTGGGTTGTCAATACTCAGTAGGTATATAGAAAACAGTCGGCCCGCAACCTGGACCTACAGGCCGTGGTGAAAGGACTTCAGAAGACCAGGGGAGTCTCTCAAGTTGGATTTAATTGAATTTGTGTACATTTAATATGCCTTGATGGCAGCCCATTTGTGTAGGCTGTTATACAGACAAAACCCGCTGAGCTCAACAATAAATAGTGACTGAATTTATCCTCAAGACAACTACTTTTTTCCTAGTTGTTAGGCTATTTGATGTGTAATTTTTATCAAATGTTTTAAAATAGCAGCTAAATAATAGCTAAATAGTGTATACAGTTATAGATAGTAGGCTACACTGCATAATGAAGCAATCCCTAGTAAGTGTTTCGACGTTGGACTGACTGTATTATTTGGCATTAATAGACTGGTATTACGCTCCCGAGTGGCGCTGCGGTCAAAGGCACTGCATCTCAGTGTTAGAGGCATAAATACAGACCCTGGTTCGATTCCAGGCTGTATCACTATCCGGCCGTGATTGGGAGTCCCATAGGGCGGTGCACAATTGGCCCAGCGTCGCCGGGGTATACCATCATTTGAAATATATACTTTTTTTTTACTGACTTGCCTAGTTAAATAAAGGTATAAAATAAAAACAGCTTTCTATCCAAGCTGGGAGAGAGCACGAGGACAGTCATGTCATGCAGGTGTCACTGTAACAAACTGCTGTAAATTTACAGCAACAATTTTATTGTTCGCTACTGTAATTCTATATTACAGTACAGTACTGTAAAGAGCAATGCATTATGGGGGCTCAATGGCATTCCGCTACACTATTCATTTGAGTATAACATTTTACAGTAAAGCACTGTATTACCAGTTTTTCTGTATATTTACACCAGCATACTGTGAATTATGGTGCATTTTGGGAAAATGTTATGAGCGGGGAAAGAATCTCTGCTCATTAACATATTTTGAGGCGTCCCTTGTAAGAGGCTATATTTGTTGCACCCGTTAGTGAGATTGATGTGCCCCACAGAAAACAGTACCATACTGTATCTTTGGAAGCTAAAAAACCTTGTCCTGTACATTTACAGTAACCTACTGGCTACTATACTGCCAGTAATTGACTGTAAAAATTACAGGATTTTTTTTAACAATGTAGGCTGTACAGTACAGTTGTATATTGAAAAAAATATATATAATTGGTTTCTGATTAGTATGCTGTTGTATTGAAAATGTATTTTACAATCTGCAATGTTTGAATTTCCAACTTTAATTACTGAACAAGTACAGTGGGGAAAAAAAGTATTTAGTCAGCCACCAATTGTGCAAGTTCTCCCACTTAAAATGATGAGAGAGGCCTGTAATTTTCATCATAGGTACACGTCAACTATGACAGACAAAATGAGAAAAGAATATCCAGAAAATCATATTGTAGGATTTTTAATGAATTTATTTGCTAATTATGGTGGAAAATAAGTATTTGGTCAATAACAAAAGATTCTCAATAGTTTATTATATACCATTTGTTGGCAATGACACAGGTCAAAAGTTTTCTGTAAGTCTTCACAAGGTTTTCACACACTGTTGCTGGTATTTTGGCCCATTCCTCCATGCAGATCTCCTCTAGAGCAGTGATGTTTTGGGGCTGTCGCTGAGCAACACGGACTTTCAACTCCCTCCAAAGATTTTCTATGGGGTTGAGATCTGGAGACTGGCTAGGCCACTCCAGGACCTTGAAATGCTTCTTACGAAGCCACTTCTTCGTTGCCCGGGCGGTGTGTTTGGGATCATTGTCATGCTGAAAGACCCAGCCACGTTTCATCTTCAATGCCCTTGCTGATGGAAGGAGGTTTTCACTCAAAATCTCACGATACATGGCCCCATTCATTCTTTCCTTTACACGGATCAGTAGTCCTGGTCCCTTTGCAGAAAAACAGCCCCAAAGCATGATGTTTCCACCCCCATGCTTCACAGTAGGTATGGTGTTCTTTGGATGCAACTCAGCATTCTTTATCCTCCAAACACGACGAGTTGAGTTTTTACCAAAAAGTTATATTTTGGTTTCATCTGACCATATGACATTCTCCCAATCCTCTTCTGGATCATCCAAATGCTCTCTAGCAAACTTCAGACGGGCCTGGACATGTACTGGCTTAAGCAGGGGGACACATCTGGCACTGCAGGATTTGAGTCCCTGGCGGCGTAGTGTGTTACTGATGGTAGACTTTGGTCCCAGCTCTCTGCAGGTCATTCACTAGGTCCCCCTGTGTGGTTCTGGGATTTTTGCTCACCGTTCTTGTGATCATTTTGACCCCACGGGGTGAGATCTTGCGTGGAGCCCCAGATCGAGGGAGATTATCAGTGGTCTTGTATGTCTTCCATTTCCTAATAATTGCTCCCACAGTTGATTTCTTCAAACCAAGCTCCTTACCTATTGCAGATTCAGTCTTCCCAGCCTGGTGCAGGTCTACAATTTTGTTTCTGGTGTCCTTTGACAGCTCTTTGGTCTTGGCCATAGTGGAGTTTGGAGTGTGACTGTTTGAGGTTGTGGACAGGTGTCTTTTATACTGATAACAAGTTCAAACAGGTGCCATTAATACAGGTAACGAGTGGAGGACAGAGGAGCCTCTTAAAGAAGAAGTTACAGGTCTGTGAGTGCCAGAAATCTTGCTTGTTTGTAGGTGACCAAATACTTATTTTCCACCATAATTTGCAAATAAATTCATAAAAAATCCTACAATGTGATTTTCTGGATTTTTTCTCTCTCAATTTGTCTGTCATATTTGACGTGTACCTATGATGAAAATTACAGGCCTCTCTCATCTTTTTAAGTGGGAGAACTTGCACAATTGGTGGCTGACTAAATACTTTTTTCCCCCACTGTAATTACATTACTGCCACCAGCCAGGAGTCTGAATGGCAGCCTTGCGACACCATGTATACAGTGCATTCGGAAAGTATTCAGACCGCTTCCCTTTTTCCACATTTTGTTACGTTACAGCCTTATTCTAAAATTGATTACTTTTTTTTTAAATCTCACAATACCCCATAATGACAAAGCAAAAACTGGTTTTTAGAAATGTTTGCAAAATTATTTACAAATATAAACAGAAATACCTTATTATATAAGCATTCAGACCCTTTGCTATGAGACTCGAAAATGAGTTTCCATTGATCATCCTTGAGATGTTTCTACAACTTGATTGGAGTCCACCTGTGGTAAATTCAATTGATTGGACATGATTTGGAAAGGCACACACCTGTCTATATAAGGTCCCACAGTTGACAGTGCATGTCAGAGCAAAAACCAAACCAAGCTCTGAGACAGGATTGTGTTGAGGCACAGATCTGGGGAAGGGTACCAACACATTTCTGCAGCATTGAAGGTCCCCAAGAACACAGTGGCCTCCATCCTTCTTAAATGGAATAAGTTTGGAACCGTCAAGACTCTTCCTAGAGCTGGCCACCCGGCCAAACTGAACAATCGGGGGAGAAGAGCCTTGGTCAGGAATCTCCAGAGTAACTCTGTGGAGATGGGAGAACCTTCCAGAAGGACAACCATCTCTGCAGCACTCCACCAATCAGGCCTTTATGGTAGAGTGGCCAGATGGAAGCCTCTCCTCAGTAAAAGGCACATGACATCCCGCTTGGAGTTTGCCATCAGGCACTTAAATGACTCTAAGACCATGAGAAACAAGATTCTCTGGTCTGATGAAACCAAGATGGAACTCTTTGGCCTGAATGCCAAGTGTCACATCAGGAGGAAACCTGGCACCATCCCTACGGTGAAGCATGGTGGTGGCAGCATCATGCTGTGGTGGGGATGTTTTTCAGCGGCAGGGACTGGGAGACTAGTCAGGTTTGAGGGAAAGATGAACGGAGCAAAGTACAGAGAGATCCTTGATGAAAACCTGCTCCAGAGCGCTCAGGACCTCAGACTGGGGCAAAGGTTCACCTTCCAACAGGACATTGACCCTAAGCACATAGCCAAGACAATGCAGGAGTGGCTTCGGGACAAGTCTCTGAATGTCCTTGAGTGGCCCAGCCAGAGCCCGGACTTGAACTGACTTGACTGATCAAACATCTATGGAGACACCTGAAAATAGCTGTGCAGCGACACTCCCCATCCAACCTGACAGAGCTTGAGAGGATCTGCAGAGAAGAATGGGAGAAACTTCCCAAATACAGGTGTGCCAAGCTTGTAGCATTACACCCAAGAACACTCGAGGCTGTAATCGCTGCCAAAGGTGCTTTAACAAAGTACTGAGTAAAGGATCTGAATACTTATGTAAATGTGATATTTCCTTTCTTTTGCAAAAATGTCTAAAAACCTGTTTTTACTTTGTCATTATGGGGTATTGTGTGTAGATTGATGAGGGGAAAAAACAATTTAATAAATTTTAGAATAAGGCTGTAACGTAACAAAATGTGGAAAAGTCAAGGGGTCTGAATACTTTCCGAATGCACTGTAGCCTCGTGAAATGTTAGGCTTAACATGAAGGGGGGTCTAGAAAAACTGGGGGGTCCGGAGAACTGCGTTACACCAGTGCCCCACCCCATTATTTTTCTCTCTCCGTGGCTCTCTCACTTACTATATGAGTAGTATACTACCCAACCCTCTCTTATCCTCCCTCTCTTTCTCTCCATTCTCTGACTCCACAGCTTCTCTCCCCCGTTTTAATTGTTTATTTGTCTTCCATTGTCTTTTCCTCCTCTTAATATCACCGTCTCTTTCTCTATTTTCCTAACAACCTTTTCCTCTCCCATTGTATCAGCATCATTCACTCACTTTTCCTATTCTCCCTTCCCCCTACTTCCATTTATTTTTCCCCCCCTCTCTCTCTCTCTCTCTCTCTCTCTCTCTCTCTCTCTCTCTCTCTCTCTCTCTCTCTCTCTCTCTCTCTCTCTCTCTCTCTCTCTCTCTCTCTCTCTCTCTCTCTCTCTTTCTCATACTGAGGGCTGGTTAAGGGCCCAGATGGACTGTGATTGAAGCTCTAGATTGTCTGATGACCAAAAAGCCTGCTCCTTCTCCAGCCTATACGTTTTCACCTGGTGAGAGAGAGAGAGAGAGAGAGAGAGAGAGAGAGAGAGAGAGAGAGAGAGAGAGAGAGAGAGAGAGAGAGAGAGTGCCATCACAGCAGCAATATTTGTGACCACAAGAAAAGGTAAACCAGTGAAGAACAAACACCATTGTAAATACAACCCATATTTATGTTTATTTATTTTCCCTTTTGTAATTTAACTATTTGCACATTGTTACAACACTGTATATATACATAATATGACATTTGAAATGTCTCTATTATTTTGGAACTTGTTTGAGTGTAATATTTACTGTTCCCTTTTTATTGTTTATTTCCCTTTCGTTTATCCATTTCACTTGCTTTGGCAATGTAAACATATGTTTCCCATGCTAATAAAGCCCCTTGAATTGAATTGAGAGAGAGAGAGAGCAGGGTGAGACAGAGAGAAGGGAGAGAGAGGAGAGAGAGAAGAGATAGAGAGAGAAGGAGGGAAGGAAAAAAGAGTGAGAGGGACCCCAACTGTACAAACACAGCCTACAATCCTGTCTGCACCAAGTTCAGCCAGCCATAATATACCAGAGAGCTGTGGATTAGGGCTGAAGGCCCACGCTAAACGTCCATGCTCACTGCACACACGAATGCCGACAGGTGAAGCTGCACGGAAAGCACACACTAATACAATACTGTATGTCATAGAGTATGTGCAAGTGTAGACTTTGTAGGTGAGGATAGCATGTTGTATTGATGCCACATCTGCTCACACATATGTGCACCTACAGTTGAAGATCTAGGTCTAAGATATGCACACACATATATCACATGCACTACATACAGTTGAAGTCAGAAGTTTACATACACTTAGGAAGAAGTTTACATACCCATACACAAAAATGTATGCACGCATGACTGTAAGTCGCTTTGGATAAAAGCGTCTGCTAAATGGCATATTATTATTATATTATAGGTTGGAGTCATTAAAACTGGTTTTCAACCACTCCACAAATCTCTTGTTAACAAACTATAGTTTGGCAAGTCGTAGGACATCTACCTTGTGCATGACACAAGTAATTTTTCCAACAATTGTTTACAGACAGATTATTACACTTATAATTCACTGTATCACAATTCCAGTGGGTCAGAAGTTTACATACACTAAGTTGACTGTGCCTTTAAACAGCTTGGAAAATTCCAGAAAATGATGTCATGGCTTTAGAAGCTTCTGATAGGCTAATTGGCATAATTTGAGTCAATTGGAGATGTACCTGTGGATGTATTTCAAGGCCTACCTTCAAACTCAGTGCCTCTTTGCTTGACATCATGGGAAAATCAAAAGAAATCAGCCAAGACCTAAGAAAGAATATTGTATACCTCCACAAGTCTGGTTCATCCTTGGGAGCAATTTCCAAACGTCTGAAGGTACCACGTTCATCTGTACAAACAATAGTACCAAAGTATAAACACCATGGGACCACGCAGCCATCATACCGCTCAGGAAGGAGATGTGTTCTGTTTCCTAGAGATAAATGTACTTTGGTGCGAAAAGTGCAAATCAATCCCAGAACAACAGCAAAGGACCTTGTGAAGATGCTGGAGGAAACAGGTACCAAAGTATCTATATCCACAGTAAAACGAGTCATATATCGACATTACCTGAAAGGCCGCTCAGCAAGGAAGAAGCCACTGCTCCAAAACCGCCATAAAAAAGACAGAGTACGGTTTGCAACTGCACATGGGGACAAAGATCGTACTTTTTGGAGAAATGTCCTCTGGTCTGATGAAACAAAAATATAAATGTTTGGCCATAATGACCATCCTTATGTTTGGAGGAAAAAGGTGGCTGCTTGCAAGCCAAAGAACACCATCCCAACCGTGAAGCACGGGGATTGCAGCATCATGCTGTGGGGGTGCTTTGCTGCAGGAGGGTCTGGTGGACTTTACAAAATAGATGGCATCATGAGGAAGGAACGTTATGTGGATATATTGAAGCAACATCTCAAGACATCAGTCAGGAAATTAAAGCTTGGTAGCAAATGGGTCTTCCAAATGGACAATGACCCCAAGCATACAAAATGGCTTAAGGACAATATAGTCAAGGTATTGGAGTGGCCATCACAAAGCCCTGACCTCAATCCTATAGAACATTTGTGGGAAGAACAGAAAAAGCGTGTGCGAGCAAGGAGGCCTACAAACCTGACTCAGTTACACCAGCTCTGTCAGGAGGAATGGGCCAAAATTCACCCAACTTATTGTGGGAAACTTGTGGAAGGCTACCCGAAACGTTTGACCCAAGTTAAACAATTTAAATGCAATGCTACCAAATACTAATTGAGTGTATGTAAACTTCTGACCCACTGGGAATGTGATGAAAGAAATAAAAGCTTAAATAAATCATTCTCTCTACTATTATTCTGACATTTCACATTCTTAAAACAAAGTGGTGATCTTAACTGACCTAAAACAGGGTATTTTTACTAGGATTAAATGTCAGGAATTGTGAAAAACTGAGTTTAAATGTATTTGGCTAAGGTGTATGTACATTTCCGACTTCAACTGTACACTTTGGAAAAACTTACACATGGGCAGAGATATATACACACCTTCATAAGATATTTAGACCAACAGACATTTACACATACACAGAAGCAGAGACACACCAACACACACACACCAACACACACTCACACACACAAACACACATACACACACAAAGACAGACAGACAGACACACACACACACACACTCTTAGGCACACATACTAGTAGACACACACACCTTCCCAGTCATTGTTTTGCCTGGCTGTTTTTGTTTACGACTTTATTCTGTGACCCTTGGTGGGAATCTGGACACACCAGGAGAAAAATAAGACAAAGAAAATAAAATACGCTGCTGTCATCTCTGAAGTCATCCTCTGGTCAAGATGTTATTTTCATTACTGGACAAAGTCCAGCCAGAGAGAGACGGGGCGACACACATACACACACACACACACACACACAGACACAGACACACACACGCTCTCACGCACACACACAGACAGGCAAGGGAGCTCCCAGCTCGAAACAATAGCCACAAATATAGCACCCTCTGGGAAAAAGAATACAAACGCCACTGTCCATCCCTGAGCTGAGGGTTTACGCCCAATCCTGCGTTTCCTGTACTCCCAATGCAGAGAACAACGTTGTAGGAGGTTAACCCCGTCCCTGAGATAGAGGGTAGGTGTCACGTCTTCAACTTGGCAGAGGAGGAGAGAGACAAAGGGAAAGATGCATTAGATTAGTGTATGTCAGCATTAAGCCATGCATGTTGCATATCAACAGTTCCAAATAGCTAGGGGACACTGCAGCAAATGTTTTCTCTTTCACCTTTTATTGGCATGGAGGAGAGAGAGATTTTGTCTTTTGTGTTCATTTTTCTTTTCCGCTGCTTTGATGCACGTCCAGATCTCGAGATCTTGAGATCAGAGCAATCTCCCCCCTCCCCTCTCCTGTGCGCGTGCGTGTGTGTAGGTTTGTGTGTGGGCACGCCTCCTTGTGTGTGTCTATGCCTTTAGGTATGCGCGTATGCATGCATTCATGTGGGTGTGTGTGCATGCCTGCGTGTGTTTGGGTCTGTTTGTGTGTGCGTGTGTGTCTAAGGCAAGAGCCCTGTCCTCCCACAGACTCTGGGTTGTACCACACACAGGATATATATATGGGTTCCTGTCTCAATCAAAGGAGGAGAGGGGGCTGGAGGAGGGCTAGTCCGGCCCGGGCGGATTTGAGGGGGTGGCAATAGACCCTCTGGGCTCCAACCCCTGACACCAAGGGTCACTGGTTCAAAGCCCAGGTGGGGCTGACACACTGCAGCCATGGCCCGAGGCACGCGTAGGTTGCAGTACACACACACATACATACTTTCACACATTCAAACACAAACACACACACACACACACATGCACAGATACGCACAGACAAATATGAACTGTCATACACGCACAGTTAAAGGCCTTGCTGCACACTCGCTTTTGCCAAGGTACACATATAGACACCAATGCAAGCACACATATTCCATCTGTTCAACTTCTGTTGTTAAAACTCCCACACTGTACAGACCACCAAAGCACTGCAGATCATGTTGATACCTCTGAGAATGCTGCACTTCAGGGCATATTCACAAAGGTGGATTTCAGCTTACAAATAATACCGTTATGGAAATCACACTGTAGAACTATCAAAACGGAGGGTTGACTCTGTTATCTAGTCATTTGAATGTATCTTTAGCTAGTACAAAACATTCTGACTGCAGCTCCATCAAAGCAGCCATCTCTGATATCAAAAAATACCTTTCAAAGCTACAGTTGGCCGTTCTGTTCGACTAGACTAAAGGACAAATCTATTTTTGATGTTGTTTACGAGCGTAACATGGTGTCTGATGTGTTTGTGTGTTTGGGACAGTAGCCTAGGACAGACAGTTATTGATGCGAGGGGTACTGAAGCTTGTCCAGCTAGTCCTATCCAGGCCAAGCCAGGGGACCACGTCACTCTCTCTCTCTATCTCAGAGGAAGATCATTGTTGACTAAAATAGCTGGGGCCTTTGTTGCCAGGCCAGGAAGTCATATTGTAGGAGAAGGGCTGAGAACCGAGTGAAGTTATGAGGAGGGGTGACCTTGGAGGCCGACACACACACAGGTTCCCACTGATTCCCAGACAGCAGGGCAGAACTAGGGCTTAGAGAACACCATGGAGAACACACACACACACAAAGGCGTACACACGTCGCACCACAAGATAAAATCCCATGCACATGCTGAGTGTAGTCCCCCGCACATACACATACAGTTGAAGTCGAAGGTTTACATACACCTTAGCCAAATACATTTACATTTAGTTTTTCACAATTCCTGACATTTAATCCTAGTAAAAATTCCCTGTCTTAGGTCAGTTAGGATCACCACTTTATTTTAAGAATGTGAAATGTCAGAATAATAGTAGAGAGAGTGATTTCTTTCAGCTTTTATTTATTTCATCACATTCCCAGTGGGTCAGAAGTTTACATACACTCAATTAGTATTAGGTAGAATTGCCTTTTAGATTGTTTAACTTGGGTCAAACATTTTGGGTAGCCTTCCACAAGCTTCCCACAATAAGTTGGGTGAATGTTGGCCCATTCCTCCTTCCAGAGCTGGTGTAACTGAGTCAGGTTTGTAGGCCTCCTTGCTCGCACACACTTTTTCAGTTCTTCCCACACATTTTCTATAGGATTGAGGTCAGGGCTTTGTGATGGCCACTCCAATACCTTGACTTTGTTGTCCTTAAGCCATTTTACAACAACTTTGGAAGTATGCTTGGGGTCATTGTCCATTTGGAAGACCCATTTGCGACCAAGCTTTAACTTCCTGACTGATGTTTTGAGATGTTGCTTCAATATATCCACATAATTTTCCTTCCTCATGATGCCATCTATTTTGTAAAGTGCACCAGTCCCTCCTGCAGCAAAGCACCCCCACTGCATGATGCTGCCACCCCCGTGCTTCACGGTTGGGATGGTTTTCTTCGGCTTGCAAGCAGCCCCCTTTTTCCTCCAAACATAAGGATGGTCATTATGGCCAAACATTTATATTTTTGTTTCATCAGACCAGAGGACATTTCTCCAAAAAGTACAATCTTTGTCCCCATGTGCAAACCATAGTCTGGCTTTTTTATGGTGGTTTTGGAGCAGTGGCTTCTTCCTTGCTGAGCGGCCTTTCAGGTAATGTCGATATAGGACTAATTTTACTGTGGATATAGATACTTTGGTACCTGTTTCCTCCAGCATCTTCACAAGGTCCTTTGCTGTTGTTCTGGGATTGATTTGCACTTTTCGCACCATAGTACGTCTCTAGGAGACAGAACGCGTCTCCTTCCTGAGCGGTATGATGGCTGCGTGGTCCCATGGTGTTTATACTTGCGTACTATTGTTTATACAGATGAACGTGGTACCTTCAGGCATTTGGATATTGCTCCCAAGGATGAACAAGACTTGTGGAGGTCTACAATTTTTTTTCTGAGGTCTAGGCTGATTTCTTTTGATTTTCCCATGATGTCAAGCAAAGAGGCACTGAATTTGAAGGTAGGCTTTGAAATACATCTACAGGTACACCTCCAATTGACTCAAATGATGTCAATAAGCCGATCAGAAGCTTCTAAAGCCATGACATCATTTTCTGGAATTTTCCAAGCTGTTTAAAGGCACAGTCAACTTAGTGTATGTAAACTTCTGACCCACTGGAATTGTGATACAGTGAATTATAAGTGAAATAATCTGTCTGTAAACAATTGTTGGAAAAATTACTTATGTCATGCACAAAGTAGATGTCCTAACCAACTTGCCAAAACTATAGCTTGTTAACAGGAAATTTGTGGAGTGGTTGAAAAACGAGTTTTAATGACTCCAACCTAAGTGTATGTAAACTTCCGACTTCAACTGTACACACACACACACAAACAAAGACATGTACACGTTTCACTGTACACACACTCGCATGAGTTATCCTCATCTAACCATACACACTCCCACACAAAGACACGCTCATTAGCAGCTAAACCCATTCTTACACACATACAAACAAATGCACCATGCACCTCTATACACTCATAAACAAACATGAGTTCACTCTATATCCTAAGTGTCACATTGAAGAACTACAACATTTGAAGTACTATGTGTGCCATTCAGAGGGTGAATGGGCAAGACAAAAGATTTAAGTGCCTTTGCACGGGGTATGGTAGTAGGGACCAGGCGCACAGGTTTGTGTCAAGATCTGCAACGCTGCTGGGTTTTTCACCCTCAACAGTTTCCTGTGTGTATCAAGAATGGTCCACCACCCAAAGGACATCCAGCCAACTTGACACAACTGTGGGAAGCGTTGCAGTCAACATGGGCCAGTATCCCTGTGGAATGCTTTCGACACCGTGTAGAGTCCATGCCCCAATGAATTGAGGCTGTTCTGTGGGCAAAAGGGGGTGCAACTCAATATAAGGAAGGTGTTCCTAATATCTTGTACACTCAGTATATAATATATTAGCCATTTAGCCTACCCTACATCAACCAAACTTTATTTCTTTATTTTACTCTCCCCCTCTCCTCCTACTCTTCTCCATCTGAGGTGTTGTGGGAAGGTGGTATGATAGTGAGGAAGTGAGAGTGAGAGCTGAGGACGCTTTGGTTATCTCTCATAGTGACATCATCATCATCATCCCCTTGGTGCTACCGCTACCCCTACTGTGTTCCTGGCTTTGTAATGCAGCCCCCTGCCGGGATGTCACCATCTGTGGTGCCTCTACCTGTCTGTCACCCACCACACACACACTCATGCACACAGGCACACACACACACTCACAAAGACATACACGAGGCACACACAATATGCTCGCAGGCACAATCACAAACTCTCCCTCACAGACAAACACACATGTATGCACAGGCATGCACATACTTTAGAGTCTAGACATACAAACAATTAGGGCTACAACCCACATATAACACTTTCTTTCACACTCATAACTAACCAGACACTCAAACACAAGACACACATGGATGAAAAACGCATATACACACAAACACATACAAACAATCAACTAGACATGATAGTAGAACTTATCATACGAATACATCAAAGTTGAAATACAGTAGAAGTACACAAACACATCACCAACACACAGGCTCTAATGAGCGACTTGGAGGTGCTGGGGGTGGGAGGTTGGCATTTATTGAGATGACTCATGTACTGGAGGCAGCTCTGCTGAGAGGTCACTAGCTGGCACAGCCACAAAGTCATAAAATCTGGTTTTAAACCTAGCCCTAACCACACTGCTAACCCTAATGCCTAATCCTAACCTTAAATTAAGACCAAAAAGCTGCTTTTTGTTTTCATGAATTTTTACAATATAGACAATTTAGACTTTGCTGCTGGCCCATCTAGCGGAAACTGCTCAGTTCTGCCTCCAGGGAAAGACTCATGACAATAAACGTCAACCTGCGTCTGATGAGGGGGTTGTGAGTCACAGGGAGCTGGTGTGACAGCTTCATCTGTGGCACTGCAGTGAAGACAGATGGCTCACTGTCTCTGCCCCCTCTCTCTGTCACAGCTCAACACACCTCCACACACACACACCTCAACACACACATACTCGCAAACACACTCCTGCCCCTCCTCCACACCCATCAGAACAAGGCTCTAACGAGGTTGGGCTACAGTCTCGTTCTCCCTTTCTCTCTCACTTTCTCTCTCTCTCTCTCTATTCAATTCAATTTCAATTTAAGGGCTTTATTGGCATGGGAAACGTATGTTACCATCTCTCTCTCTCTGTCTCGCTCACTCCCTCTCCCTCTTTTCTTTTCTATTTCTCTCTCACTCTCTTTGCTTGCCTCTCTCCCTCAGTTGTTACTATTCTAGTTATAAAGTTATAGTTATTACGCACACATTTGTTAAACAGAATAATTGTGAAGATTAATTCTTAAATGTACTGTGCTGTAAAGCTTGAATGTTTTCAGGTTTTGTTTTTCTTAAATGTACTCTACTGTAAAGCTTCAATGTTTTCATCTGTTGCCCTGTTGTATGCCATGATATAACTAAAATAACAAATGAGACCGAAACGCACGCACACACACACACACATGTTAGATGTTATCCATATTCTAATCAATCACAGATGGTCTGGCAGCCTCCCGGCCATTTGTGAAATGTTGACCCAATTATCAATTAACAGTTCAAAGACCAGGTGACGGGTAAAAGGATAACAGAGTCCCTCTCTAGAAGTTTATATTGGGTGTGTGATTTGACACTCTGCTTGAGATATCAAATGTTCTTCCTGAATGGATCCCAATCCACAAACTTCTTGGTATTCTAGGTTGTTGATTCTTCCTTAAAACAACATAGATTTGTAGACTGAAAGACAAGGATATGAGTGATACAACTATAAGCAGTAACAGTAGTCTTTTTTTTGTGTAATTTGACCACTGTTGAGGTTTGAAAATGTCTAGTATAAACTTCATGTTTGGGTAAACCTTTCAGAGATGCAGCTTGTTTATTGAGACAACTAATCATTATGTAAAATATGTGGCATTGTTCCTTATAAAACAGTCTTATGTTTCTTCTTTTTTCATTGTAGCAGATCAGGAAAATAACTTTTGATTGGGCCAGTTCCTGTCTACACAACAGCGCCACCCAAAGTCTTCTCAAGTAACTACAGTCATATTCCCTCAATAGGCCTATGGGATGTTAGATCATACTCAAAGGTAGCTAACATTTTGGCTTGACATGTAACACCTGCAATGGAATGACAAATATGATTTCTTAGAATTTTCCATTGTTTCATTGTAATCCTGTCTCCCCAGTACCTTTTCACTGGTAATTTCCCTTTCCTGTCTTTCCTCCTCCAGAGAAATGATGGTGACTTAATTGTTTTGTTAACGGTCAGAACTGCCCGGCAACACCAGAACACCAGCCCCTGGGAACAACCCGGAGCATGGAGGCACAGATTCCAGAGAGTCAGCATGTGTGTGTGTGTGCGTGCGTGCTTGTGCGTGTGAGCATGCGTGCCTCACTGAGCTGATTGAGTGGCAGGCCTAACCTAAGCCCACTTTATAGCATTGTGTGGGAAGCGAGCCGCAAGCTCTTCCTCCGTGTTTTCTCAACGCAAGTGATTACCACTGCGGAAATGCTAATGGCTGTTTGGATAGCCGTGGACCAGTGGTAAAACATTTGTTTTACTTGGTGATCCTTGTCTGGCTAACAGTGCCGCCAGTCTGTTGTTTTTAAATTACGGGGGGATATTGCTGCTTCGGCAAAGGTACCCTAGTCCACCAAAAACACCCTCTTCTCCAAAAGTGCTGAGTTTTACAAATTATGGAACTTCTTTGTTTATGAGTGTGTGTGTGTGCGTGCGTGTGCGTATGTTTGTGTGTGTGTCTGTGTGTGTGTATGCGCACCTCGTGTTGTCGAACCGAGCCCACCTGATTTATGATTAGAACAATATTGCTACAAATCACTTTGGAAAGACTTATGTTCGCTGCTCTGTTTTCGCCTCCACTGATAAACGAGCCAGATTAGTTCAAGCCCATGTAAAGCACTGGGCGTAAAGGGTGGAGTTGTAGGGTTGATGGACTACATGTCTGAGCAGACGTCAGGTTGAAGCAGCCCAGTGAGGCCCAGTCTGACAGACACAGGTACATACAGATGGATACATTTCTGTACAGAGGAATGGGCCATACACTTCACTCAGCTTTCTTTCTCATGGGCTGTGTCTGAAATGGCATTACTTTTGACCAGAGCCCTATGGACTCTAGAGTGCAATTTCAGACACAGCCATGGATTACACTGAAATCAAAGTTAATGGCTTCTGAAAGGCAGCTTTTCTTCTGCTCAGAGTGTTTAATTGAGGGAGAATGCATGGTTACTCTTTGGAAGTTACTCTTTGGAAGAGTGCACTGGTAAAGAAGCTTGTTTTGGACAGTCTGAAATAATGAAGCATTATAATGACTAACATAGCTCATTTTTTCCCTCAATAAGTTTGAATAAGTAGCTTTTTAGAACTAACAGCGACACACAGATTGTATAAAATATTCATTAGAGGAGAGTGGGGTAAGTTGAGCCATTTTTTACATTCAGCATCACTACGTCAAGGGAAATATACACTGAACAAAAATATAAACGCAACATGTAAAGTGTTGGTCCCATGTTTCATGAGCTGAAATAAAAAATCCCGGAAAATGTCCATACGCACAAAAAGCTTATTTCTCTCATATTTTGTACACACATTTCTTTACATCCCTGTTAGTGAGCATTTCTCCTTTGCCAAGATAATCCATCCACCTGACAGGTGTGGCATATCAAGAAGCTGATTAAACAGCATGATCATTACAAATGTGCACCTTGTGCTGGGGACAATAAAAGGCCACTCTAAAATGTGCAGTTTTGTCACACAACACAATGCCACAGATGTCTCAAGTTTTGAGGGAGCGTGCAATTGGCATGCTGACTGCAGGAATGTCCACCAGAGCTGTTGCCAGAGAATGTAATGTTAATTTCTCTACCATAAGCTGCCTCCAACGTCGTTTTAGAGAATTTGGCAGTGCATCCAACCAGCCTCACAACCGCAGACCACGTGTAACGTCAGCCCAGGACCTCCACATCCGGCTTCTTCACCTGCGGAATCGTCTGAGGAGGGGGGAGGGGGTGGTGCTGAGGAGTATTTCTGTCTGTAATAAATCCCTTTTGTGGGGAAAACTCATTTTGATTGGCTGGGCCTGGCTCCCCAGTGTGTGGGCCTGTGGCTGCACCCCTGCCCAGTCATGTGAAATCCATAGATTAGGGCCTAATTTATTTATTTCAATTGACTGATTTCCTTATAGAAACTGTAACTCAGTAAAATCTTTGAAATTGTTGCATGAGTGTTTATATTTTTGTTCACTATAGTGTTCTTTCTAACAAAGATATCAACATATATTTCAGGATGTTGTGTATCCCTGGAAATATTCAGAATTCATGTAAAGATTACAGTTTTGAAAAAATAGCTTGTCCAAAAAAAGTGGTATCTTGGCACAACTTACCCCGGTATGGGTTAAGTTGAGACGTGGGACAGGGTAAGTTAAGTCGCCTACACATTTCTCTACTGAATGAAATATTACCACTACATTTTTAAAGCCATGTCTATCTTTATTTCCCAAACACAATTCAACACATTCACAAACACTTTTTGTCTTCCATCTTTTTACAGGCTTAACACCTAACAAACACTGTACTTTTTTTACACTTTTAACATAGACCCTGTTGTTACTGCATATCCCAGCGATAATGCCATGCATTACACCTGGGAAGAAAACACTTCATTTTGCTCAAATTGCCATTGGCTCAACCACTGGCTCAACTTACTGCATGGCCTTTGGCTGAACTTACCGCAAGGCAAACATTTTGACTATATTAGCCCACACAGCTACAAGGATGCACTTTCATGCTAGGTTTAGGATCTCATATTGAAGCTTATAAAGACCACAATTGATGTATAGAACAATCTTAAAATTATCTACTTTGGTTTAAATACAAGCATCATGAAACCTCTGACACAATAAATGAATTTGACTTGGTGGAAATCTGTTTATTTTGCCTAACTTGCTTATCACTTTTTCCATGTTATTTCTTCCTCCACAGACTCCATGAAATGATGACCCCTTCCTAAATATTTGGTGATTTTGTGTATGGTTTTCTAGAAGCAAGGGTGGCTCAACAAACCCTTTGGCTCAACTTATCCAACTTTCCCCTAACGGGTGTTTATGCTGTGGTGGACTGTGTGTGTGTGTTTATATACTGTATGTGTGTTTGTGCATACACACGTGTATGTGCATGTGCGCACATTTGTGTGTGTGTGAGTGTGTGTGCGTGCCAGTGTGAGTATGTGTGTGTCGACTTAAAGAGGCATTTCCCTGCCTGCCAGCGTGTGCTGTCCATAATAAAAAGTGGATTACCGTGCTCTAGACTTCACGAGGATCTGAAGGGTTTGACATGTCTTTAGGCTCCCAGGCCTTAAACACAGGCAGCCATTTTGTTAGCGCTTAGCTTACCCTCCCCTCCCAGGCCAGATGTTAATGATTAAGAGAAATGACTTGGTTCCACTGTCATTTAGAAAACTAGGTCAAAGAGTCTCCTCCATTGAATAATTCCTAAACCCTTCATTAGAATCATCTAGATATGTGGATTCCTCCAAGGAAAGAAACAAATATAGTAATTGTTGCATTTTCTTGACCGAAAGGGGAGAAATTAAAGTAAACAACATCACTTTTTATTTTGTTTGATCTTCAGTCTCTGTGGATATTAGGCTATTTGTTTTGCCCAAACTGAAATCGCCATGGGGAATTGTATAAATGCTCATTCTAGCATTGTGGTGAGTATGTTGTTTTGTTGACTTAAACCTCATCGCTATTATAAAGATTGCTGTTCTCGTGTGCCATGCTTATTCAGCTATTATCCCTCAGATAATATATTAACTGATGCTAGTCCAGACTAGAACACACTTTTCCCTGTATGGAGCATTTTGCCTCCGATATTCTTGAAGTATTTTTAAGTACTGTAGTGTAAGTCAAGACTTCAGCTATTACATGAGGCTGGCTGATATCTAGGGCTAATGTAATGTAGTCTGGGTCTGATGTGTGTTATAGCAGAGTAATGGCCATGATATGTGTGTCTGTCTGTTGAAAGGGTCGTGGTGCTGATAGTCCAGTGTTGAGTGAGAATATGGAGTTAATGTGCCGTTCAGAATCCTAGACCTAGAATAAGATAAACACACTTGTGTGTGTGTGTGTGTCTGCGTGTGTGTGTGTGTGTGCATGTGTGTGTGTGTGTGTGTCTCTCTCTTTCTTTTTATGTGCACATATGAGACATATCAGGCAGTTTTCCTAACATAGAAATTAAAATAAAATAAACACATTTGGGTTTTGCTTTTATGAATGGAGCTAGTTGATCCCTGTAATAATTACTGCATAAACCAAGTCCACTTATACTAGATTAAAGGTTTGGCTGTGTGTTTCTGAGCATGGAGTGGTATGCTTCACTGAGCAGGTGTTTGGTGACCGAAGGAGCCCTCTAAATCACGTAGTGATGGATTGGCGAGTGGGGGCCTGTTGGCCGCTCTCTCTCTCATTTTTGGAGCTGCAGCAATTTGAAAATGTCCCTCCATTACCATTTAAAAGCCCTATACATTTCCTCACACGTCCCTGCCAACAGCGGGAGGAGAGGAGAGGGGGATAGGAGGAGAAAAGGTGTCCCAGCTGAAAGCCTGACCACCGGCTGAGAGGGCCCCACAAGCCTCCACCTCAGCCTAACTGCTTTGCCCATTCAAGTGCAAATGGAGCCCAGGCACGCAGCAAATGTACAGCCTGGCTTTATGGCCCTTTGGCCTGGCCTCTCTGCCTCTCCCTGGCTGTATCTCTCCGGGTGGCTGGGCAAAACATCTGGACTGAACAACGGCCCTGGGCCCACGGTCTGTTGTTCCTTTCACTGACAAATGCTGCGATGCCGGAGGACGCATGCTAATCTAACAGACGAACACAGAAACACACTCAATTCAATTCAATTTAAGGGCTTTATTGGCATGGGAAACATATGTTTACATTGCCAAAGCAAGTGAAATAGCTCTCGCTCACACACACACACACACACACACACACACACACACACACACACACACACACACACACACACACACACACACACACACACACACACACACACACACACAAACATTATAACTATGTTGATACAAACAAAAACTGACACAGAACAAGTCACACACTCAGAGGTGAGTGTATAGGTTGTACAGAGGATAATATCATGACATCATGACTTTGAGCCGTGAGGCTCACAGGCTGTACCTCTCTTACCTCATCAAAATGAGACAATCAGAGCCTGCCGCCCCAGGGTACTGGAGGGGCACTGAACACCTCAATGGGACAGCTGGGCCATAAACACAGATGTATTATCGAACGCAGGCGCGCACAAACACACACACACACACACATATGCAGAGAGAAGCACAACCATAAATCTGCACACAAAGTGTTCAAACAGCCACTGTCCACTCACACACAGGGGAATATGAGGACGCACACACTCACCCGGCCTCCATCTGCCTCTAATTCAATCCAGGCCTGGGGAGACGTTAACTCAATTACACACACACACCCCCAACACACACACACACTTAATTGAGCTCTTCCTCTCTCACATACTCAGACAACATCAATCAACATGGAGTTGTGGTGGGCTTTCCGAGGGGCACAATTCAATTTGTCCACAGACTCTCTGAAGAGGAGTGCTTGAAAGAAGCACAAACCCCTCTCCAACCTATCTCATTTTTACTCCTGCATAGGTTTTAATGAAGTTGTAATTCTCACATTAAAATGCCCAGACAATATTACCCTTCACGTAAAGCCCTAATAGTTAGGTTTGGGGGATGATATATTTGGGGAATAATGGTCTTTATTTCAGATTGGGGCCTTGGAGGGCTGCAGGGAGGGAGATTTGTCTTCCTAAACGCCAGGCGCTTCACTGGAGCGGTAATGAGAGTTAATGTGTTGCTGGGAAGGAGGCAGACCCATAGAAATAGAATCCATAGAACAGGCCTCCCCATTCAAGTTTGCCAGGGTTAGAGGTTCCAAGCCCTTTCTATGGATTCTATTTCTATGGGCAACTCAGGCTATTGCCTGATGGAGACAGACTGTAAAGCTGTAGGCCTGAGCACTGGGAACCTATCTGTGGGAGAGACTGGAGAACATAATTGGAGAGCGACAATGGCTTTGTGTGTGTGTGTGTGTGTGTGTGTGTGCTTGCGTAGGTGTATGTATGTATGCATAAGTTAAGACTGGGAGATATGGCAAAAATATATCACAATATTTTTCTCATTTTTGACGGTATGACATATTTGACAGTATTTCATGTTTCTGACTAATAAAAGTTGCTTTATGGGTGGTGCATGACCCTACACTCTAAAACATGTTGGGATAAAAACAACCCAATTTGGGTAAATATTGGAAAAACACGTTCGGTTATTTTGACTCAGCCAGTTGGGACACAAACAACCCATTGTTTCTTTAAATTGGGTTGTTCATGCTGGGTTATTGAGCGATGATTCACCACTGGGTCAGATCAGAAGACTGGAGGCGAACCATCAACTTATACGTATTTATTTATTTATTATTACATTTGGTCGTTACTAATTACCACAGCCACAAAGTCATAATTATGGCTAAATCCCCTCATATTTCTACAATTTATCTTCTTTAAATCAGATGTCAAACCTAACCCTAACCTTAACCCTAACCTTAACTAAACTGCTAACCTTGTGCCTAACCCTAACCTTAAATGAAGACCAAAAAGCAAATGTTTGTTTTCATGAATTTTTACGATTATAACCCATTTGTACTTTGTTGCTGTGGTAACTAGTGACAACCCGAAGTTGTTGACTTGTTGTGCTTGCAAGTTAGCTAGCAGTTCTCAGCTGTGATTTCACAGCCGAGGCCTTGCAAGGAATCCTGTCAATGACTGTTCCACCCTCACAGGGCCCTGAGCCTGTCTAGGGATGTGGTTTGGATTGGATTGTGACAATGAGTGGGATGGGTTTTGTTTGTTGATATGTCTATTTTCGTATTTTGTATGTATTTTGTCCCCCTTTCCCCGCAATATACGTTTTATTTTCCCGTTCACTACCCCGTACAGTAAGTGGCGCCAATACACCTTACAGGTTGTAGTCTGCCAATAAACATAAAATAAGTTCTCAGCTGTTAGCAGTTTCTCAGAGACGATAAAGATTTCTTACTAAGTTAATGGCGATAAAAACTGATGATTGTTATCATTTTCTCAAGTCATTCCTGAGTTATTTAATGTAACAAATCAAACATCAAAATACTGTTATTGAAGGTAAAGTAAAAATCCAAGCCAGTCCGTGAATGAATACCGGTATGTCGTTTTTACGGTTTCCCGCCCAGCCCTAGCATGTGCTCATTTGTGCGTTTGTGTGTGAACGGGAGTTTGAACTTTTGTATTCACACAGCTGTGAAAGAGGTTAAGCTACGACCACTACCGGTGTGCTCTGTGTAAGTGTGTGGGTTTGCCTGGGTTTTTGTATTCCTATGTATGAACACACACTCCACACTCCATCCCCTGGTGTATTTATTACATTGGTAGTCCCAGCAATAGGCTCCTATGGAGGCTAAGCGGGTTGGCCTTGAACAATGGTCCACATTGCAGGATGAAGGATTCCCGTGTTGTAAAGCCACGGCGGTGTGGGCTTTGGCAGCGCCACAGGGTGCCCAGAGGCCCAGGCCGGGGAGCGGAGAGGAAGATTTATATGCTAATATATATTGATTTATTTATATTCCTCCTCTCTCTTGCCTCCGCCCCTCTCCACTCCTCTCTGCTCTGCCTTAACGTGCTTACCGGGCTGCTAAGAAAGACGGATGGAGACAATTAGCAGCACCCCGAGCAGGAAGTCCTTTACTGCTACGTTACTACACTACCATCGCCGTGCCGCTACACTCTTAGAAAAAAAGGGTTCCAAAAGGATTCTTCGGCTTTCCCCATAGGAGAACCCTTTTGGTTCCATGTAGAACCCTTTTTGGTTCCAGGTAGAACCCTTTTGGGTTCCATGTAGGACCCTCTGTGGAAAGGGTTCTACATTGAACCCAAAAAGGTTCTACTTGGAACCAAAAGGGTTCTACCTGGAACCAAAAAGGGTTCTTCAAAGGATTCTCCTATGGGGACAGCTTAAGATCCCTTTAAGGTTCTAGATAGCACTTTTATTTCTAAGAGTGTAGCAGTTACCGTTACGGTACTAGAGTACCACTGCATTGCCACCAAACAGGCTAACTCACAGTGCTTTCTCGCAATGTCGTCTATCTGTCTCTCTTTTTCTCTGTTGTTCTCTCTGTTCTCTCTGTTCTCTCGCTCTCTTCCTCTCCATTTGTTCATCTCTCCCTCCATCTCTCCACCTCTCCCCCTCTCCATGGTAGGCTCTGTGAGATCTCTCTGCCCCTAATTGCGGTTTATGTTGCCATTCTGTGCTGAAGAGGAGCCAGGAGGTGGTTAGGGACAGGGATATGAGGATGGAGGGATGAGGGAGGGAGGGAATGAGGGAAGAGGGGGAGGAGAAGGGCTTGATTTATTCACTGGCTTTGCAGACTGGATCCAGCTGAATCCAGTGGCAGAATGTGTGTTCCACCCTCAAAGGAGAGGGTATGATTACCTTGGAATAGGGGAGGAAGGGAGGGAAGGAGAGAGGGAGGGGAGAGAGAGAGAGAGAGAGAGAGAGAGAGAGAGAGAGAGAGAGAGAGAGAGAGAGAGAAGGGGAGAAAGAGATATGTACACTCTCTCTGCCCCTTCCTCCCTTTTTTCTCCCTCTTTCTTTCACACACTTTGTCTTTACTGTGTGGTTCTGGCGTTTCCTGAGCTGACCCAACAGACGGCGTGTAAGAGCTTTGGACCAGAAGCTGAGGCCTACAGTACAGTACCTCTCCAAAGGCCCTAAGCCCCGGCCACATCCAAAACCACCCCATTTACCATCAGAGCAGCCAGCTAAGAAAGCATTTTCATAACTGCACCATCACAATTACAGACATGAGCATTCAGGCAAAAAGACGAGAAGGATCCAGCAACCCAAATCGTTTCCTTACTCTCATTAAAAACTTTAAAATTAGATTAAAGAAGAAAAAAAGTCTGATTCGAGCTTCAGCGTTTCAACTTTGATTCGGGGCAGAAAATCCTATTTCATGGTCATGTGGAATTCCATTCCAAAAAACGTTATCGCTTTTCTCATCTGACTCGCCAAGGGAATTTTTCTATTTTATCTCCGTCTCTCAAAGCTCTCCCCTAGCATTGTGGCTGAGTGCGCAGACAATAATGTATTCTCTGTGCATGCATTTGTTTTTGATTTGGAGTCATGCGCGGCTTGTCATGCCTGTACTAGCTGATTGTATTACCAGGAGATACAGTGTAATTGGAGAGATTAAAAAGCCTCATTTGATAGTCTGTCTGCAGAACCCCTGGAACGTAGCCTACAGTACTGCCTGATCGTTGATTAGACACACAAATGTGATGTCAAGATATATGAAGTGGAGTTTTCTTGTAGAACGCTGTGTATCACAATACTATCCACTGCTTATTCTAAGGATGTGATTAGGATTGTATCATTATTATATGATTATTTATAATGAACTGATTTCAAACTTCTGGAGTGGCATCATGGGAAATGTAGTCAGGGCTTTGATAGAGAAAGAAAGCCACAAAGCATTGTAAAAGAATAATGATTTTGTACTTTTTAAACACACATGCATTATCATGCGCATACACACACACACACACACACACACACACACACACACACACACACACACACACACACACACACACACACACACACACACACACACATACATACACACACACACACACACACACACACAGACACATGCACACACACACACACACACACACACACACATTTCTGGTCTACAGTATTTCAGTGAAGCACAGCGGGTGCAGATCATACACACACCACACACACACACACATTGTCATCTGTCCTCTACCTGTCCTGTGGCTTTGACCCCTAAACCTTCACCTCTGACCCTGACTGAAGGAGTCTGCTCACTAATCCTCTCAGACAGACTCTGAGCTCGCTCTCTCATGCCTGATCATGCACACCACAATCAGCCATGTCAGCAAAGCTGCCAACAACTACCCTGCCCCTCCTCCTCCTCCTCCTCCTCCTCCTCCTCTCCTCTCCTCTCCTCTCCTCTCCTCTCCTCTCCTCTCCTCTCCTCTCCTCTCCTCTCCTCTCCTCTCCTCTCCTCTCCTCTCCTCTCCTCTCCTCTCCTCTCCTCTCCTCTCCTCTCCTCTCCTCTCCTCTCCTCTCCTCTCCTCTCCTCTCCTCTCCTCCTCTCCACCTCCGTCAGCCCTCTGTTCTTTCCCCCTCTTCCATCTCTCTCTCTCCCTGTCCTTTCTATTTTCATATTTTCTAACCACCAAAGAATAAACTGTGATATACCATTGTTTCTCTCTGTTTTGATCTTTCGTTATCCCAGAGGCTGATTCTCAGTCTACCCCTCTTATTCTCTCTCTCCATATCACCCCTTTCCCCTCCTCCTCCTCTCCCTCATTCACTCTTATCCTTTCATTACATCCCTCTCCCTCTTCTCCCTCCCTCTCATCCATCTCTCTCTCCCTCGATCCTTTTCCCCCTCTCCTCCTTCCTCTTTCCAACTCATCCTCCTTCCCTCTCATCCTCCCATCCTCCCCTCCTCTTCTTCCTTCCCTCCATCCCCCCCAGGCAGAAGGGCACATCATCCCCGTTCCAGAGCCCTCCATACTGGGTACTGGGACAGAGTGGACAGGGGAGGGAAGAGATAGTCATTGATATTACATCAGAGTGGAGGGATGGCTTGTGTACCTGTGACTGCATCAGTTGTGTGGATTAGTTTAGCGGTGGAGTTGGTATACCTTTTAATGACTGCTATTATTTGGTATGTGTGATTCACCTCAGAGGACATTTGAAGATGAAGTATATAAACCCCACTTGTGTTTTATGCAGTGTTTTTCTTACCAGGCTTGCAACAGTGATGAAGAATTAGTCTCTCTAGACAGATGAGTTTTTTCCCACAATGTACAAATGTTCCAGTATCTGTATGGATACAACGTCAGTTTGGCATAGAGGAACTACGTCACTGCCTTATCCGCTTGTGGCCCACTACTCCCAGACACAAAATAGTTGGTAGCAAGATGGAGATCACAGATGTTATTTTTAATGATTGTATTTCGCAAGTGGCTAGTTTGCATCAACTACCTTCACTAATGCCGCAGGAAAGGTTTTGCCTGCAAACTTTGGTTTCGATTTTGAGGCATTCTGGCAGGCCTGCCTTGTGATTTGTTGGGAGAGTTCTGTCAGATTTTCTTTTCCTTTTCAAAGTTACCAAAAGATTCCGTCATTAATCCCAGACCCTAGTCAATGCTGTTTCTGAGACTAAGAATGGTAGATTTCGCTTCCTTAGCCGTTAGCCTGTCTAGCATTAGCTTTAATGATTCCCACATTACTACTGTAATGCTGCCATATCTAATGGTGATAACAGTACTGTAGTAGCGACCTGACCTGACCGGCCTGCATTCCCTCCTAGCCTTCTGTGACTGGAGCCGTTGTCCTATTGTTCTCCTGCAGCCTCTGCCCTCTGTACACTATCACCGCTGTTTCTGTCTGATCAGCGTGTTCCCTCAGTCCCCTTCCACTCCTACAGCCATGTTTATTTACCCTGAAATTCAGAAAGGACAAGTAATGTAATGTCAGCTTGACTAGGAATGTGTGCAGACATAAGGAAAGTCTCACAGTGTTACAGTGCTTTCGGTCCTACTGGTCCCATTGCTGGGATAAGTGGTTCCCATTTCTTGCATTAGAGGTGAAGTCATAGAAGATGAGAGAAGCATGTTGTATGTTGTGGGTAGCGCTACACTACAGCAATCAACTCTACTGTATTTTAGACAGGGCTCAAGCTGAATGTAAGGGTTATTAATGAATAATTTGTTATCAGATCTGTTCCTTTAATCACATTGTTGTCTTCATTCCAACCACAGACCTTAAGGTTCCAATCAGTCTCTCATTAGTCCACTTTCCACATTTCCTTCATATACAAATGTGTTCATTAGAAACAATGTTCACCTAAATAATGATTAAGTAAAAACATAGTTGCCCTCTAGTGTAAATTCAGCTGACAAAGTACAAACATATAGCCTACAGTAGGAAGGAGGTTTGATTGTCATGGAACGTGGGAATGAATGTTATAAAGTCTGTGTTATAAGTCTGTGTAATGGGGTTGGGGCCATTGTGTTTGTGAAATGTATTTGGGTCATGTGTAGGAGTATTTGCATGTGTGTCACAATTTGCATCAGTGTGTGTCTCAACATGTAACAGTGTGTGCAACCCAAAGGTGTCGACTGAGGCTTTACCTAGCTGTGTGTGTGTGTGTGTGTGTGTGTGTGTGTGTGTGTGTGTGTGTACCTGAGGTGTGTGTTTGCAAACCCCTCTCTCTGTATTTACTCAGGGCTGTAGGATCAAACAGTAAAACTGTTGGTTGTGAAGGGGTGGATTAAGCTCTGTCACACCTTCACTATACACGACTACCCAGGTACTGTTGGCAAGACACACACTGGAGTACACCTCCAACACAAACACTGTCTGCCATAGAGATGTCACATCCCCATCTCTCTAATGAAGTCAACCTTTAGCCAGTCTATTAGAGGAAGGAGATTAGCCTATACTGACCCACCCTGGGCCACAGGGATGTGGGGTAGTGTGTTAAGGAACCAATCTGTCAGAGGATAGAGACATGAAAGGAAGCTGTTCAAGTTCACTTCCTGTCTTGTCATTTGGGATTGGTGAGGATTTGTTATGTGGTGTAGCATTCTGAAAGGTTATTGGACAATTCTAACGGATTGATCTCCTATATAAAATTCGGTTTTCATATAGTAATAATTGCTTGATGCTTATCCTACAGAAGAATGAAGAAGCTTTCACTCTGTTTTTATACCTTTATCTCCCTTTCTCCCTATGTTCGTTCTTTCTTTCTTTCTTTCTTTCTTTCTTTCTTTCTTTCTTTCTTTCTTTCTTTCTTTCTTTCTTTCTTTCTTTCTTTCTTTCTTTCTTTCTTTCTTTCTTTCTTTCTTTCTTTGTCCCCCTCTCCCTATCTCATTTACTCTCTCACCATCGTTATCTCTCTCCCTTCCCCCTCCCATCAGCCTCCCTGTGTGCCTCCTCATTATCATCTCCCTCCTGGAGGCCCTACCCCCTGAGGGACAGCCTAGCCAGTATCGCTCAGGTGACACACACACATATGTTTGCCGATAGGGGTCTCCTGGGCCAGCTTTCAGGGGTTAATGACCCAGAGATAACACTGATAGGCCTGATAGATGCTGATAGCAACCCACAATCCCCAGCAACAGCACTCACCACCCTCTGACCCTCAGACTAGGGCTGCGTCCCAAATGGCACCCTATTCCCTTCATAGTGCACTACTTTTGACCAGAGCCATATCAGGTGCTGGTCAAAAGTAGTGCACTATTTAGCCATTTGGGATGCAAGCCTAGAAGCCCTGGCCATCAGGTTTCCATTGATTATATTGATCCTTGTGGTGATCCTTATCAGGCTCTTAACAGGTTGACTAATATAAACCAGGCTGCCTGTTAGCTCTTAGCCCAGCCAGGCCTGAATCCTGTTCCCATCAGCTGCTCTATCCGTAGCCTCTAAATTTACAAATGCTCCCTCCAAATGTCCCTCTCTATGTGGTCGCTATGGGGTTTTAGGGCCCTAAAGTGGATGGAAGCTGTAGCTGACCCCAGCAGGTTAAAACGGGATGTAACCCTAGAGCACATCAGTAGACTTGGGCCCTATCAGATGTTAGGGAAGAGGACTGTGGTTAAGAGGAACCCTCTGTATTGTTAGTACACTGACCTCTGCTGTGCTAACCTCACACTATGATACTGAACTTATGACTGTAGTGTATGCGTGTGCGTGCGTGCTTGTGTGTGTGCGTGTGTGTGTGTCGTATCTCTGCTGCGGTGCAGGGTTCAAGCAACCAAAACACTTTGTGGGAGGGCGATGAAAATATTGTCTGTTCACACAGGAAACTGTTCCATATTTATATTCACACAACATAAATGCAGCCGGACCCTTTTATGATATTACATTTTGAGGGGACAAATATTTACTCTTTTGAAAGACTTTCAGTTTTCATTCTCCCACTTTTTCACACACACTTTGTGTCGACATTGTGTTTTTGATAAACAGGACTGGGAAAGTGTGTTATGATGGGTTGGCTTCTGGTTAAAGATTATGAACCTTTCTTTGAACCCAGGCATAGACACGCACTCACATACACACACACGCACACACATGCTGCTCACATACACATACACGGACATACACACATAGTACACACAACTAACGAGCTCTCCATTCCTGACAGGTGAGAGTTCTAATAGATGTTTATTACTGTTTTCTCTGACAGCTCTTTCTTCTAGCTCCCTCCATCTCCAAACCCAGCCACCCAGAGCTGAGCAAACAGCTTGAGAAAAAAAGGGAGGAACAGAACGGAACGGAGGAATGGAAGAAAAAAACACTGCCAGGCGTCCTCCTCATGGCTCAACCTGCAATTAAAATTCTCTGCAGCGAGAACGAGAGAGAGGAGAAGAGGGGAAGGGGGGGAGAGGAAAGAAAGAAAAACAGTATTGATTGACACTTAGAGAGTTAATCCCCCATCAATGGTTCCTGGAGAGGGAAGGAGAGAGGGAAGGAGGTTCACAAAGAGCAGGGATCAGTGACAGGGGAGAGGAGAGAGGACGGAGACAGGGGAAAGGGTGAGACGAGGAGCACAGAACCCTTTGAAAGGGCAGCTGGCCTACTTTGACAAACACACACACTGACTCGCAAGAACGCTCGCACACACACACACACACACACTCTGCCGCACACAACCCCCACCCGTGCTTCTAAGGACCGTTCTTTACTTCATATGTCTCCCTCGACCCCCCTCCAAGCTCCAGGTCTGTCTGTAGCCAACACCATTAAGAGTTCCATACTGCTCTTTGTGAGTGGTCCTGCGGGCAGATGCCACTGTTGCGTTAGCCTGACAAGGGGACCCCGACAAGGGGACCCCGGGCCTGGCAGAGGGGCGAGGGGCAAACCCCTGGTTTATGGCCCTGCCTGGTGCACAGACAGAAGGCCTTTATGACCAGGAGATAGAGAGAGAGACTAGCTACCTTGTTAATGAGGCAGAGCAAGTTAATATTTTAACACATTGGGTATTGTTGAGGCATATGTCAGCGTGTGTCTGCCGGTGTCATTCTGTTACTAAAGAGGAGAAGACAGGGGGATGAGGGAGAGGAGAGAGAGAAAGAGAGGGAGGGAGGGAGGGAGAGAAAGGCATCTACAGCTATTTAACCACCTGGAACATACGGATACAGATACACTATCTTAGTTTGACCCTGCTTCTCACAGCAGGAAAATAATCCTGCATCAACAGGAAATGTGAATTATTATGTGGATTATAATTAATGGACATTTTTGTAGGGGTTGATACAGTTTTCGTTAGGGCAAATCAAGTCTGAAATGTTAAAATGGAAATTTCAAACTTTAGAAGCCTTTTTAAACGTTGAATACACTACAATTTGCATTTCCTGCTGCGCAGGAAAGTTCTCTGCGACAATAGAGTGATCAAATTAAGATAGCAGATCTGTAACATTGTATTGTGAGTTGGTTGTGTTAACTCTTAGTCGGTACGGTCAAATGTCTCTCTTTGTTCTCCATCCCATATGTCCTTCCCATATGAAGAATGTCCCAACTTGGGAGAAGTTGGTTTCCTGTTCATGGCCCAGTATGCAAACATGTCAAAGGTTTCACAAACAGTTTTTAAACATTTCTCCTCACACATGTGCTTTTTGTCAGTAGAGGGATTGATCATGGGGACAGTGGGGAAGGGTTTCGTGGAGAGATGGAGAAAGGGACACAAAACTTGAAGCAGTGAGAGAGAGAGAGAGAGAGAGAGAGAGAGAGAGAGAGAGAGAGAGAGAGAGAGAGAGAGAGAGAGAGAGAGAGAGAGAGAGAGAGAGGTAAAAAGAGAGACTAGAAACCCCCCTACATCTGGAACAGGATCAGACAGGAAGTGTCCCATCTGGGGCCAAACAGCTGGGGGCCAGAGTTCCAGAGCGGGCCCTTTTACCCATTAGCCCTCACATTGGAACGTTGGGGAGAGGGGTAGGGGTCTCCGCTGGTCTGGAACGCTGGTCACAGGGGGCTTGGTTGTATGGCGCGCTGAGTACGAGGGATATACTGCAGGGGGAGACTCAATTAAGATGTCTATCTGTAACTTCTTAATGTTTATGTTTTTATTTCTGCATAGCATATTTACATTTTACATTTTAGTCATTTAGCAGACGCTCTTATCCAGAGCGACAGTTAGTGAGTGCATACATTTTCATACTGTCAAGGTGTGGTTGACTTTCAGTTGACTAAAGAGACATGTTGATATAATGAGAGATGAATCAAGAAATTAAAAAGAGCTGTTATCATGGAATGGTAGGAATACCACAAGCCACTGTAAGGGTTTTAAATCTTCATGCGCACCATCAATCATATTATTCTGTCATGTGCTATTTTGTGTTGAGTCTATTTTTCCTGTCGTAATAATCTATTGGACTTTCAGCTGTGCCCCACCTGGAATGTGAACTGCACTTCCTCCACATGCAGCCTACCCATCAGTTAGTCTATAGATCCATACTTTATCAAGTTGATGTGACATATTTATTGTTGCTTTACACATGGCGGAGAGGAACCTCATTCACTGCAAATATGAAAACAAAAACCTCCCACACAGGAAAGTCTTTAAACGCAACTATATATTAATCACTGTCCTGCGCATTCACACGTATGAAACCGATACCCTTAGTTTTTGTCTCTGTGTGAGTTAGAGAGTGACAACTGCCTTTGTCCCCACACGTCATAACATTGCTGGGAGCCAGCTGTGTGAGGTTCCTGTGGGGACGGCATCTCACTCAGGTTAAAATCTCCTTTCAGGTGGAGTTTAACCCTTGGCGCTAAGTTACCCGGGGTCCTCCTGGGGTCAAATGAGAAGTTAACCTCCGACGCGTCTCAGGTTGTACCTCTCTCACGGTGGTGGGGCCCGGTTTGAGGAACAAATAGGTATGGAAGAGAGGAGAAGAAAGGAGGAGAGGAGGAGAGGAGGTCTTGAGGCTGATTCTCTCCCTTCTTCTTCTTCTTCTTCAAAGTGAGTGGCTGTGGCGGTGGCTTATGTTGTGACCGTTGGTTGAAACCCGATTGGGTGGTTGGTCGACAGGCCCCATTGGTGTGTGAGGTCCCAAACGCATTCTGCAGGTGGCACACACAGTCACATTGGCGGCTTTTTGTCCTAGCTCTATGACAGGAAAGGGCCACTAAGCTTTCCCAGGGGAAATACACATACAAGGCCTCAATGGACATTGTTATTAGCCTGTTATTCTTACGCAGCCCCCCTCCTCTAACTCTCTCCTCTCTCCATCTCTCTTTCTTTTTGGGGGCTGATGGCTTTCCCAGGTGATTAATGTATAGCTGCCATTACATTAGAGCCACACTAATTACTTAAAACCATTTAGCTGATGTTTTGGAAACCAAGCAATGTGATGATATGGATAGATGGTCCCATTGTTTTACATTGATGTGATATGCTGAATGTGAACCTATGTAAGGGTAAATTAATAGTTATGATTTGATTGACCTCTCTCTCTA
>NW_028163214.1:0-26241 GCF_964263955.1 Coregonus lavaretus | reverse complement strand
ACTGTACGTTACCTCTCCTCTGCTGGATGGTCACATGGGACAGGCTAAGCATGTTGAGGAAGTGTTTCTTGTCCTCCAGTTGGGGGAAGCAGTTCAGCTCCTCAGGGGTGAGAGTGGTGCTGAGGGGGGGGAGGGGTGCCACAGTAGGACGAGGGGTCTTCCTCTTGCCTTGTACAGGCGGAGGGGAGACGCTGCGCTCTCTCAGCATCCTCCTCCTCTTCCTCCTCTTCTGATGAAGCAGCTGGTCACGATGGGCCAGCGTAGTCAGGCCACACACATGCAGAAAACACACCTTCTACAGAGAGACAGATTAAAGAGAATGAAATCATACAACAATATTATAGAAGCACAAGTGACAATTTTTTATGTGTGTGGCAAGTTACCTCTGAGGATGTGTCCAGTTTTAGGGGGGGCTGCTCTGCTACCCTTCTGAGGTGGGCCCTCACTTCCTCCTCATCACTCTCATCATACGACTCATCTAGATCATAGTAATAACCTGGGGGGGGGGGGGGGGAAGAGAGAGAACCAGATTTCGTCTCATCCTCTCTTGAATGCCCACTCTCCTCACCTCCCTTCCTCCCTCTTACGTCCCCTTTCTTCTTACCTCCCTCCCTGGCCTCTCTCCTCCTGTTCTCCTCCAGGTCCAGCTTGCTGACCAGCCTGTGCTGCTGCAGAAGGATCTCATCGTACACCACTGGGTTTTGAGGCTCCTGGCCTGGCCGCTCAGACTTCTGGAGGTCCCTGGAGGAAGAGGGGGAGCTGGACGGGCGCTGGACCCCCAGGTCAGAGCTGGGGCTGGGGGAGGACAGGAGCAGTGAGCCCCTCTGGTGGAGGTGGTTATGGTTATGTTGGTGGTGGAGACTGTGAGTGGATCTTTCGAGCTCAGCCATGCTCCAGAGGCCAGAAACCTGCAGAATGGGTCCCCTGACGGAGGAGAACCTCTCTGGGCCCTCCCCCATCCTCCTGCATCCCTCCTCCCCCCGCTCCGAGCTGGGGGGCCACTCAGCTCTGGTCAGGCCAGGAGGGGGGCGGGAGGGGGGAACAGGGGAGTCAAACCTGCGACGGGGGTCTGGGGGGGTCTCTGTGAGAGAGGCAGGGTTCCAGAGGGTGGTGGGAGGGTCAGGGGGGTGGTGGAGGAGGTGAGGGTGAGGTTTGGGGGAGATGAGTGGAGGTGGGGCTCCTAGGTAGGGTTGAGACTCTCTGTTGCCTGGGTCATGCTGGCTGGCGTTGGACCTGTGAAAACAAGAAAAAAAGCCTAGTCACAAACAAACACACACACACGAACACACTGGGTTTTATGTTGACCTTGATGATGCAGCCAAGCTAAAAGCAGATGTTAGCAGAGTAGAGAGAGTACTGACTCTGAGGATACTGTAGTGTTATCTTAATCCATGTATATACGCATTAACGCACGCACATCAGTGTTTAATTTGTAAAAGTGAGCCCAAGAGCATTGCATGCATTATCATTGCTTTTGCATACTGGCATAGAGCAGTAGAGTAGAGGTGCTTGCAGAAGTTGCATACATGGGGGGGGGGGGGGGGGAATTGTAGCCTAGGATCGGGGAAAATGTTTGCCTTTTAGAAACGAATGTCACGTAATTCTACATAATTTTTGATGACTGGAGACTTCAGCAGAATCTTTTTTTAATACCTCACAAATTATCGAAATGATAGGCTACTTTGACACCGACAAACTGAGAATCTGAGATCAATAAAAACAACCTTGTCTTGAATCCATCAATAGTTTAGGCCTAGGTGTGTGGAGACACACATATTGTACAATATGACGAGGAAATTATAGTCCTAAAAAAGCTTTCCAGTTTCACTGACTCAGGCAGTGGCGGCTCCTGAAAAAATTCTCAGGGGGGGCAATTTTTCTGATGATTTAGGTGACCTACACACATTTTTAAAAAGATATGTCCAGCAACAACATGAAGACAGGGGCAGCATATAAGTCAATACTGATATACACATTACTTGCTTCAAAAAGGCCTCATGGTTGAATTGGAAATATGTGCACCTGAGCATAATTCACAACAAGCAAGCAGGAGCTTTTGATAGAGGCTACTGAAAACATTGATGCAAGTTATTGGTAATAAGAAATGTTTATAGACTTCCATATTCTGCCCTCTTGTATAGATTTGTGAAAATGAACAGTGATAGACATTTTGCCTGAAAACAGAATTTGAAAATAATTTCTAGAAAAGGTCAACACAGCTATCTGTATGGCTTTGTAAAAATGAACAACCATATTCTGGCCAATTGTATAGATTTGTAAATATGAACAACCATATTCTGGCCAATTGTATAGATTTGTAAAAATGAACATGAACAGATATTTTTTTTTTTTTTACTTTTTTAAAAATGAAAAATAACTATTTTAAACAACATCAACTGTGAACTGATTTGGGCGTGTGTGTGTTAAAGAGACAGACAGGGAGGGACAAAGAGAGAGAGAGGCTACATTACTTGTACTGAAACTGTTCTAGCTTGCTGCATGATCAAATTCAGCTGATGCGCATAGCAATGCACGTAATGGGCATTCTTGAAATGCTCACGCACCTTTTGCTGCACACCAGCCTTCTCTCCCCTCATCACACTGGCTCCATCGTAAGCTTGCGCAATGAGTTTGACTTTCTCGTCGTCGGCAAAAAGACCGTTCAGTCTCTCCAAAAGCACACTGGCGATTGAGACTGAGGTTGATTCCGAGATGGGAAGGAACTCAAAAAAGCGCTCCTGCACTTTGTGGTTGCTATCTATGTACCTCAGCACAAGCACCAGCTGTGTCTGTGTAGAAACGTCCGTGGTCTCGTCAGCTTGGATAGCTACGAAGTTCGCCGACTTCACCTCCTCCACAATATGTTCCCTCATGACCGCTAGCATACACTCCAGTAGCTCGTTTTGAATGGTCTTTGATGTGCCCTTGAAAACTTTAGCATTTTTAAGATGGTCATCAAACACCTCATCTAATTGTGCCACAAAGTTGACAAGTCCAAGAAAAATACCAGGGTTGGTGGAGCCCTCAGTTTCATCTTTGCCTCGCAAAGCTAGCCATCTTGACAGTTGTACGTGAATTGATTGACGCTGCTACCCGCTCTTTTCTTAGTTATGTTCATGGTTACTTATGTTACGTATGACGAAAGCGCGTAAGTGCAAGCCCTCCCGGAACCCATAGAGATTGTATTGAAAGCTCTGATATTTGAAAAAAAAAATATTTTACATGATAGTCTATGAGAGACTCCTGGGCGATTTTCAACCTGACTGAAATCGCCCCAAAAGGGGCGGGGCCATTTGAAGCACGACTTTAGCCTGATTGGACATTTAGTGGCAGATCAGACGTCTAGATTAGAACACTGATAACTACTGTTGCCGTGATATAATTGATTAGAAAAAAAATCCCTTCCTTTTCCCGTTTGGCAGTGCGTCGCCCATATCGCCCTAATGAACACACCGCCCCTGGACTCAGCCAATGATGCACACCTCACTAACCGGCGATGGCCGATGCGCTCGTGCCAAAAGCTTATTTCTCTCTTGTATTTTACTTTGTAAAACAATGCTGTTCACTCAATAGGCCTATTTGGAAGTTGATAACATATTTTGGTAGCCTACAGACAGATTAGTCTTCTCTTTTCAGCAGGAGCCATATGCTTTCCAACCTGTATTTTCCAGCGATTGTATTTGAAATATTGCGAAAGGCCTGTTTTCGCTAGATGCTGTTCACTGACAGATTTGCCACGCTATTTATCCTCTGTGGCTAAATTATAGGCATAGGCCTACTCCTGGTGTAGAATTCTGAATGATTTGAATTCTGAATGATTTCATTTATTTCTGAACAGACAGCAGTAATTATCCAATTTGTAAGTCGCTCTGGATAAGAGCGTCTGCTAAATGACGAAAATGTAAATATAACTTTGGCAAATGTATTTCAATTTATCAGGGGTGCTGTGGCACCTCCAGCACCCTATGATTATATAAGGAAATAAATGACGAAGTGCAATGCTGGAGAGATGAGAGTTGCAGGCTCATGTCTATCAGAGCAGAGAGAAGGAGAGAGATCATAGAAAGTGAATCTCATTCTAGTTCTGTGAGAGATACAGACGCACTTCTCTCTGTCACCACAGCAATGACCACGCGTTGGTCTATAGCAGGGGTACTTAACTCTTACCTTACGAGGTCCGGCACCTGCTGGTTTTCTGTTCTACCTGATAATTAATTGCACATACCTGGTGTCACAGGTCTAAATCAGTCCCTGACTAGAGGGGAACAATGAAAAAATGCAGTGGAACCGGCTTCGAGTTCCAGAGTTAAGTTTGAGGGGTCTATAGGCTGCAACAGGGGTGTCAAACACATTCCACGGAGGGCCGAGTGTCTGCAGGGTTTAGTTTTTTCCTTTCAATTAAGACCTAAACAACCAGGTGAAAAGGAGTTGCTTACTAATTAGTGACCTTAATTCATCAATAAAGTACAAGGGTGGTGCGAAAACCCACAGACACTCGGCCCTCCGTGGAATGAGTTTGACACACGCTACAATGTTGCGCAAACCATAAACCCCGGCCGGCCCAACATGAATCAATTCTTAGAATATCAGGCACTATTCACATTACGTTTTTAGGGGGCAGGAGAATTACAGACGAGGCAACTTTAATGAACTCTGATCATTTTTATTATATTTTTTACATTGCAAACAGTGATAAGCAGTGGTGGAACAAGTACCCAATTGTCATATTTGAGTAAAAGTATAGATACTTTAATAGAAAATGACTCAAGTAAAAGTGAAAGTCACCCAGTAAAATCCTACTTTAGTAAAAGTCTAAAAGTATTTGGTTTTAAATATACTTAAGTATCAAAAGTAAATTGAATTGCTAAAATATACTTAAGTATCAAAAGTAAAAGTAAAAGTATAAATCATTTCAAATTCCTTATATTAAGCAAACCAGACGGCACCATTTTCTTGTTTTTTAAATGTATGGATAGCCAGGGGCACGCTCCAACACTCAGACATCATTTACAAACAAAGCATGTGTTTAGTGAGTTTACCAGATCAGAGGCAGTAGGGATGACCAGGGATATTCTCTTGATAAGTGTGTGAATTAGACCATTTTCCTGTACTGCTAAGCATTCAAAATGTAACAAGTACTTTTGGGTGTCAGGGAAAATGTATGGAGTAAAAAGTACATAATTTTCTTTAGGAATGTAGTGAACTAGAAGTAAAAGTTGTCAAAAAAATAAATAGTAAAGTAAAGTACTGATACCCCAAAAAAACACTTAAGTATAACTTTCAAGTATTTTTTAATTAAGTACTTCACACCACTGGTGATAAGAGGTACCGGATCCTGGCAAATGGGTTCTGGAACTAAACATTCTAAAACTGAAAGGTGCCGGATCCTGTTCCGGCAGGATCTGGCTCAAATTAAGCACTGACGCACATACAAACAGACTGCTGGGGAAACTGATAAACATATGCATTTCTCAATTGCTTGTTCCTTGCCTGATTAGACACTCACCTGTAGCTGTGTCTCCTAGGCTCCACCCCTTCCCCATGTGGCCACGCCTCCCTCTCCTGCCCTTGCCGGCGTTGCTTTGACCACCAGCGCTTCTCCCCATTGGCCTGTTGGAGCTTCATGGCAGAGGCCAGTGTTCCATGGAGCCCCCTGGTAGAGGCTGAGACAGTGTGTGCGTTGTTCCCCGTCTGAGAGGGCACCAGGGTGGGAATTGGGTGAGAGGCTGACCCCCTGGAGGACTGGAGGTCTGGCTGTAGAGGTTTAGGGACTGGGAGGGCAGGGAGGGTGGGCTTACCTGGGGAAAATTATTATAATTAAATTAAACACTACATTATGCGTCGGGTGAGGTTGTGTCTCTCTCTGGCGGGAGGTAAGCTAGGCTTATATGGTGTATATGGTGTCGAGTAAAGCTTAAACCATGTATTTAGATTGTAGGTAGATAGGTATTGTAGTTAGGTATTGTAGGTAGTTTATCTAGGTAGTTATTGTAGGTTATTGTAGGTAATTATTGTAGGTAAGTATTGTATTCGGCTGAGCCCGGTGAAGCACGAGGCTAGCTAACTCACTACCTGGACCAATAAAGCTAGCTAGCTAGCGGGTAGCTACTGGTAACTATTAGCAACTGTGGATAGTTGTTTCCAATGTTATTTCACGCTTAAGAGTACCTGTAATTAAGCCAGCTAGCTACCTACCATTCAGCTGTTTTTCTAACCTCATTATCTGAAGCGTTAACGTTAGGTAGTTAGTAGCTACTGTACTCGAAATGTAGCTAGCTTGTTGCTACCTGGATAGCTAACTAAACAATAGCTGGAACGACCTAGCTTTAATATTTGGAGACGCTTTCTCTCCGTTGGGACAGACGTTAACTGGCTGAATCGATTAAGTGGCTAGCTTTGCACTTAACTGGCTAACAGTAGCTACTAAGGGTAAGTTATAAACTACATTTATTTTTGTTTTGTTTTTACATACTGGTAACCAGAGTCGTTCAAGGGAATTCGGGACATGGGTGACTAGTTAACGTTAGCTTGGCTCTCTGTGGGAGGAGGGGTTGGTTCGTTGGCAGAGAGCAATGGCTAGCTAGTATGCTAACTATTCTAGCTAACTAACTGGCTGAATAAGTTGACGACGTACTCACTCAAACTGTCAAAACTAACCCAAAACTTGACACAACGTTAGACACGGACACGAATGATCTGCTTGGCGTGTTAACACACTGGTGGTTTGTTGTAACCGAGTATTGGTGCTAAACCATGTTATTGGAGGCTGGCATGCTAGCTGGTTTTGGCGTCATAGGATTCGGTGCCCTGGATGGTTTTCACGGAAGAATACTGTACCAAGTTAGCTAGCTGAATAAACTAAGTTAGAGTCTATTCCTAGAAAACATTGAACCGCTGTAGTTTACAACAATTATAATTTCTAAAGTGGAAGTTGGGAGAGTTATATTTGAGTGTTTCAGTGAAACGTAAGTGAGGGAGGCCCCGCTCTCTCGCTTTCCCAGATGTTTAGTTCATTTCATTCCGATCTCCTCTGCATTATTGTAGCCTTTTTCTGTAGCCTGTCAACTATGTGTCTGTCTATCCCTGTTCTCTCCTCTCTGCACAGGCCATACAAACGCTTCACACCACGTGGCTGTTGCCACTCTAATCTGGTGGTCCCTGCGCGCACGACCCACGTGGAGTTCCAGGTCTCTGGCAGCCTCTGGAACTGCTGTTCTGCGGCCAACAAGGCAGAGTTCATCTCAGCCTATGCTACCCTCCAGTCCCTCGACTTCTTGGCGCTGACGGAAACATGGATTACCACAGAAAACACTGCTACTCCTACTGCTCTTTCCTCGTCTAACCATGTGTTCTCGCATACCCCGAGAGCATCTGGTCAGCTCGGCGGTGGCACAGGAATCCTCATCTCTCCCAAGTGGACATTCTCTCTTTTTCCCCTGACCCATCTGTCTATCTCCTCATTTGAATTCCAAGCTGTCACTAGCCCATTCAAGCTTAACATCCTTGTCATTTATCGCCCTCCAGGTTCCCTTGGAGAGTTCATCAATGAGCTTGACGCCTTGATAAGTTCCTTTCCTGAGGATGGCTCACCCCTCACAGTTCTGGGTGACCTTAACCTCCCTACGTCTGCCTTTGACTCATTTCTCTCTGCCTCCTTCTTTCCACTCCTCTCCTCTTTTGACCTTACCCTCTCACCGTCCCCCCCTACTCACAAGGCAGGCAATACGCTTGACCTCATCTTTACTAGATGCTGTTCTTCTACTAATCTCACTGCAACTCCCCTCCAAGTCTCCGACCACTACTTTGTATCCTTTTCTCTCTCACTCTCCTCCAACACTTCTCACTCTGTCCCTACTCAGATGGTAATGTGCCGTCGCAACCTTCGCTCTCTCTCTCCCGCTACTCTCTCCTCTTCCATCCTATCATCTCTTCCCTCTGCTAAATCCTTCTCCCTCCGACCTCCTGATTCTGCCTCCTCAACCCTCCTCTCCTCCCTTTCTGCATCTTTTGACGCTCTATGTCCCCTATCCTCCCGGCCGGCCCGGTCCTCCCCTCCTGCTCCGTGGCTTGACGACTCATTGCGAGCTCACAGAAGAGGGCTCCGGGCAGCCGAGCGGAAATGGAGGAAAACTAGACTCCCTGCGGACCTGTCATCTTTTCACTCCCTCCTCTCTACATTCTCTTCCTCTGTTTCCGCTGCTAAAGCCACTTTCTACCACTCTAAATTTCAAGCCTCTGCCTCTAACCCTAGGAAGCTCTTTGCCACCTTCTTCTCCCTGCTGAATCCTCCTCCTCCCCCTCCCTCCTCCCTCTCTGTGGATGACTTCGTCAACCATTTTGAAAAGAAGGTTGACGACATCCGATCCTCATTTATTAAGTCAAATGACACCGCTGGTCCTGCTCACACTGCCCTACCCTATGCTTTGACTTCTTTCTCCCTTCTCTCTCCAGATGAAATCTTGCGACTTGTACGGCCGGCCGCCCAACAACCTGCCCGCTTGACCCTATCCCCTCCTCTCTTCTCTAGACCATTTCCAGAGACCTTCTCCCTTACCTCACCTCACTCATCAACTCATCCTTGACCGCTGGCCATGTCCCTTCCGTCTTCAAGAGAGCGAGAGTTGCACCCCTCCTCAAAAAACCTACACTCGATCCCTCCGATGTCAACAACTACAGACCAGTATCCCTTCTTTCTTTTCTCTCCAAAACTCTTGAGCGTGCCGTCTCTAGCCAACTCTCCTGCTATCTCTCTCAGAATGACCTTCTTGATCGAAACCAGTCAGGTTTCAAGACTGGTCATTCAACTGAAACTGCTCTTCTCTGTGTAACGGAGGATCTCCGCACTGCTAAAGCTAACTCTCTCTCCTCTGCTCTTATCCTTCTAGACCTATCCGCTGCCTTTGATACTGTGAACCATCAGATCCTCCTCTCCACCCTCTCCGAGTTGGGCATCTCCAGCGCTGCTCACTCTTGGATTGCGTCCTACCTGACAGGTCGCTCCTACCAGGTGGCGTGGCGAGAATCTGTCTCCGCACCACGTGCTCTCACCACTGGTGTCCCCCAGGGCTCAGTTCTAGGCCCTCTCCTATTCTCTCTATACACCAAGTCACTTGGCTCTGTCATATCCTCACATGGTCTCTCCTATCATTGCTACGCAGACGACACACAATTCATTTTCTCCTTTCCCCCTTCTGATAACCAGGTGGCGAATCGCATCTCTGCATGTCTGGCAGACATATCAGTGTGGATGTCGGATCACCACCTCAAGCTGAACCTCGGCAAGACGGAGCTGCTCTTCCTCCCGGGGAAGGACTGCCCGCTCCATGATCTCGCCATCACGGTTAACAACTCCATTGTGTCCTCCTCCCAGAGTGCAAAGAACCTTGGCGTGACCCTGGACAACACCCTGTCGTTCTCCGCTAACATGAAAGCGGTGACCCGATCCTGCAGGTTCATGCTCTACAACATTTGCAGAGTACGATCCTACCTTACACAGAAAGCGGCACAGGTCCTAATCCAGGCACTTGTCATCTCCCGTCTGGATTACTGCAACTCGCTGTTGGCTGGGCTCCCTGCCTGTGCCATTAAACCCCTACAACTTATCCAGAACGCTGCAGCCCGTCTGGTGTTCGACCTTCCCAAGTTCTCTCATGTCACCCCGCTCCTCCGCACACTCCACTGGCTTCCAGTTGAGGCTCGCATCTACTACAAGACCATGGTGCTTGCCTACGGAGCTGTGAGGGGAACGGCACCTCCTTACCTTCAGGCTCTGATCAGACCCTACACCCAAACGAGGGCACTAAGTTCATCCACCTCTGGCCTGCTAGCTCCCCTACCTCTACGGAAGCACAGTTCCCGCTCAGCCCAGTCAAAGCTATTCACTGCTCTGGCACCCCAATGGTGGAACAAGCTGCCCCACGACGCCAGGACAGCGGAGTCACTGACCACCTTTTTTTTATTTTATTTTTTTATTTTATTTCACCTTTATTTAACCAGGTAAGCCAGTTGAGAACAAGTTCTCATTTACAACTGCGACCTGGCCAAGATAAAGCAAAGCAGTGCGATAAAAACAACACAGAGTTACATATGGGGTCAAAAACATAAAGTCAAGAATACAACAGAAAACATATATACAGTGTGTGCAAATGTAGCAAGTTATGGAGGTAAGGCAATAAATAGGCTATAGTGCAAAATAATTACAATAGTATTAACACTGGAATGCTAGATGTGCAAGAAATTATGTGCAAATAGAGATACTGGGGTGCAAAAGAGCAAAATAAATAACAATACAGGGATGAGGTAGTTGGGTGGGCTAATTTTAGATGGGCTGTGTACAGGTGCAGTGATCGGTAAGGTGCTCTGACAACTGATGCTTAAAGTTAGTGAGGGAGATAAGAGTCTCCAGCTTCAGAGATTTTTTGCAATTCGTTCCAGTCATTGGCAGCAGAGAACTGGAAGGAATGGCGGCCAAAGGAGGTGTTGGCTTTGGGAATGACCAGTGAGATATACCTGCTGGAGCGCAGACTACGGGTGGGTGCTGCTATGGTGACCAATGAGCTAAGATAAGGCGGGGATTTGCCTAGCAGTGATTTATAGATGGCCTGGAGCCAGTGGGTTTGACGACGAACATGTAGTGAGGACCAGCCAACAAGAGCGTACAGGTCACAGTGGTGGGTAGCGTATGGGGCTTTGGAGACAAAACGGATGGCACTGTGATAGACTACATCCAATTTGCTGAGTAGAGTGTTGGAGGCTATTTTGTAAATGACATCGCCGAAGTCAAGGATCGGTAGGATAGTCAGTTTTACGAGGGCATGTTTGGCAGCATGAGTGAAGGAGGCTTTTTTGCGAAATAGGAAGCCGATTCTAGATTTAACTTTGGATTGGAGATTCTTTATGTGAGTCTGGAAGGAGAGTTTACAGTCTAACCAGACACCTAGGTATTTGTAGTTGTCCACATACTCTAGGTCAGACCCGTCAAGAGTAGTGATTCTAGTCGGGTGGGCGGGTGCCAGCAGCGTTCGATTGAAAAGCATGCATTTAGTTTTACTAGTGTTTAAGAGCAGTTGGAGGCTACTGAAGGAGTGTTGTATGGCATTGAAGCTCGTTTGGAGGTTTGTTAACACAGTGTCCAATGAAGGGCCAGATGTATACAAAATGGTGTCGTCTGCGTAGAGGTGGATCTGAGAGTCACCAGCAGCAAGAGCGACATCATTGATATACACGGAGAAAAGTGTCGGCCCAAGAATTGAACCCTGTGGCACCCCCATAGAGACTGCCATAGGTCCAGACAACAGGCCCTCCGATTTGACACACTGAACTCTATCTGAGAAGTAGTTCAAGTGTCTCCTTCCGGAGACACTTGAAACCCTACCTCTTTAAGGAATACCTGGAATAGTATAAAGTAATCCTTCTACCCCCTCCCCCCTCCCCCCCATTAAAAAATAAAAAGTGGTTGTCCCACTGGCTATCATAAGTTGAATGCACCAATTTGTAAGTCGCTCTGGATAAGAGCGTCTGCTAAATGATGTAAATGTAAATGATATGGATGGTGGTCAGGCTCTACTTTCAAGATAAATCTCTGGTGCTTAATTAACGGGAAATCAACCAATCAGTGTGTGTATTGAGTCTATACTGTATATGTGTGTGTGCGTGTATATGTGTGTGTGTGTATGTGTGTACACCGTACCCAGTCTGTTGGGTGTCAGCCTCTCCCCAGGTCTGACCCAGTCCTGCGGCGGAGTCTTGAGAGCCTTCAGTCCAGCAAGGTACTCAGTCTCCACCGCTCTCACCATCTCCCTCTGCCTCGCTCTGTCCCGCTCCCTCTCTCTCTCCCGTTCCAGCTCAAGCTCCCTCTGTTTCTCTCGTTGGCGAAGCTCTTCCTCCATCTGTAGTCTGTGGGGGAGGTTAAAAGATACACACACATACCACAGACACATGGGAGAGATGGTGAGAGATGCAACACCCAACATTGGGCAGATTAACCACACACTGTTAAACACACACACCTATGCACACACACACACACACAGAGCATGTAAGACAGCATGAGTGAGCAAGAGCAGATGAACAATTAATAGGTAACCACAGGATATAAGCACACACAGACACCTATGTGTGTATTGGTGTGTGTGCGTGATGTGTATATGGTAGCACCGTGAGGAGTGGTCTAAAAATATAACACAGTCAGCAACCTGTGCATTTCCTGCAGAGAGATTACAAAGTGTGTGTACATGTATGAGTGTAACACCTCTCAGCCAGAGTGATTGTTCAGCTTCCGAAGGTAGCAGCCCTAAGGGCAGGTGCAGGTGTGTGTGTGTGTATCATAAGCGTGTGTGTTACCTCTCAGCCAATGCGCTGTGTGTGTGGCTGAGCTCCCCAGGGTAGCGTGCCCCAGGCAGGTGCATGTGGAGGGCAGAGGGGTGGAGGGGAGAGAAGGCTCCCCCTGCTGGTACAGAGTAGAACTGAGAACGCAGTGCAGACAGACACAGAGACTCCTCCATCCTGGAACACACAGACAAGGGGAAAAGGAATGGAGGGTAAGAGGCAAAGAGAGAGGGAGCAATGAATTTCAACCTTTAGGCACATTTTGGGGTTCAGTAGCCATCTATACATCCCAACCCGGACACACAAACACACAGGCTGCTTCAAACCTCTGTCTCTCTGTGTCCCTGTCTGTCTCTTTGTCTTCCTGTCTGTCTGCCTGTCTCTCTGTGTCTCTGTCTCATCTGTAGAACACTGATTCTACAGAGTCAGACTGAGGTAGGTAGGGTGGTCTATAGACTGACCTGTGTATGTGGTGGAGGGTAGTCTATAGACTGACCTGTATAGACTGACCTGTGTAGGTGGTGGAGGTAGGAAGGGTGGTCTATAGACTGACCTGTGTATGTGGTGGAGGTAGGAAGGGTGGTCTATAGACTGACCTGTGTATGTGGTGGAGGTAGGAAGGGTGGTCTATAGACTGACCTGTGTATGTGGTGGAGGTAGGAAGGGTGGTCTATAGACTGACCTGTGTAGGTGGTGGAGCTAGGCAGGGCGGTCTATAGACTGACCTGTGTAGGTGGTGGAGGTAGGAAATGTGGTCTATAGACTGAACTGTGTATGTGGTGTAGGTAGGTAGGTAGGGTGGTCTATAGACTCACCTGTGTAGGTGGTGGAGGTAGGCAGGGTGGTAGTAGGCAGCAGCAGCAGTAACGTGGGCAGCGGTGACGGGGTCGAGCCCCAGGGGCAGCGAGGGCAGGCGGAGGTCGTCTGAGGTAGCGAAGGGGCGGAGTCCTCTCAGGTACTCCTCTGGGACCGCCCCCAAGGGAACCGCAGGGTGTACCTGACCAGGTAGACTACAGGAGGGGGAGGAGTTGGGGATCAGATTGCAAATTTGAGTCTGCTGTTTTGGCGTGAACGGAGGTAGTGCATATGTGGTTTATGCAAGAAAGACTTATCTGTTGCACTGTAGATGGGTTTGTGTGTGTGTTTGTGGTATATGTTTGTGACTCTGCGTGTATCTGTGTACGTGTGTGTGGGAGTATAGACATCCAGGAGTGATTCACCTAAGGCCCTGTAGTCTCCGGTCCTGCATGACAGAGCTGGGGGTGAGGCTGAAGGGGTAGGAGGGGTGAGCCAGGACGTGAAGAGAGGGGACAGGATAACCCCCTTTCTCCTGGGGAGGGCTGAGCTCAGACCCCACACGCTCCCTACTCACTCCCCAAACACCTGACTCAGCCTGACAGAGATAGGGAGAGGGAGGGAGAGAGAGACGGAAATAGATAATGTTTGTTAAGCAAAATTAAAATCTCCCACTCACAACATGTGAAACTATTTTCATGACAGGATTTGTCCCTTAATGTTGAGCTAGCCATAGCATGTTAACACTGTCATAGGCTAGCAATGTAGCTTCTCCAACCCCCCACTCTGTTTTGAACACACATCACTGAATCCCCTGCCAGCAATGCTCTCATTACTACTCTGACACCCCTGTCATGTCTGTCTCCTACACACACACACGCTCGCCTGCGCACACACACACACACACATCACCTTCTTCTAGGTCACAGCAAGAGACTCATGTTAATAGCTCTAAGAGCTTGAGGCAGGGAGGGCGAGGGGAACGGAGGGAGAGGAGGCCGGAGGGAGAAGGGAACGGAGGGAGAGGGGAACGGAGGGAGAGGGGAGCAAAGGAAGAGGGAGACAGAGGGAGAGGGGGACAGGGGAGAAGGAGAATGTAGGGGAAAGTGGAGGAGGGGGAAAGGAAGGAGACGGGGAGGGTAGGGGAGAATGGGAAAAGAAGGGAGAGTGGGAGAGTAGAGGAGGATGAAATAGATGAGCGGGGAAAGGGAGGGTAGATGACCTCTCAGCTGCGAGCTAAAAGCCCACCCGGGTGGAGAAGTGCTTCTGATATGTCAGAGCAAGTCAAGATCAGGGCAGGAGGGAACATCTTAAAACTCATCCTCCTCTACTACCCCCTTCATCTTTCTCTGCTGTCTAACTCTTTCTCCATCAAGTATAAACACCCACCCACTCACTCACTCTACCAAACTACTCCCACACATGAGTAACCTTGCTGAGGACATAGTGGGGAAAAAAAGTATTTATTCAGCCACCAATTGTGCAAGTTCTGTAATTTTCATCATAGGTACACGTCAACTATGACAGACAAAATTAGGAAAACAATTTCCAGAAAATCACATTGTAGGATTTTTAATGAATTTATTTGAAAATGATGGTGGAAAATAAGTATTTGGTCAATAACAAACGTTTCTCAATACTTTGTTATATACCCTTTGTTGGCAATGACACAGGTCAAACGTTTTCTGTAAGTCTTCACAAGGTTTTCACACACTGTTGCTGGTATTTTGGCCCATTCCTCCATGCAGATCTCCTCTAGAGCAGTGATGTTTTGGGGCTGTCGCTGGGCAACACGGACTTTCAACTCCCTCCAAAGATGTTCTATGGGGTTGAGATCTGGAGACTGGCTAGGCCACTCCAGGACCTTGAAATGCTTCTTACGAAGCCACTCCTTCGTTGCCCGGGCGGTGTGTTTGGGATCATTGTCATGCTGAAAGACCCAGCCACGTTTCATCTTCAATGCCCTTGCTGATGGAAGGAGGTTTTCACTCAAAATCTCACGATACATGGCCCCATTCATTCTTTCCTTTATACGGATCAGTCGTCCTGGTCCCTTTGCAGAAAAACAGCCCCAAAGCATGATGTTTCCACCCCCATGCTTCACAGTAGGTATGGTGTTCTTTGAATGCTACTCAGCATTCTTTGTCCTCCAAACACGACGAGTTGAGTTTTTACCAAAAAGTTATATTTTGGTTTCATCGGACCATATGACATTCTCCCAATCCTCTTCTGGATCATCCAAATGCACTCTAGCAAACTTCAGACGGCCCTGGACATGTACTGGCTTAAGCAGGGGGACACGTCTTGCACTGCAGGATTTGAGTCCCTGGCGGCGTAGTGTGTTACTGATGGTAGGCTTTGTTACTTTGGTCCTAGCTCTCTGCAGGTCATTCACTAGGTCCCCCCGTGTCGTTCTGGGATTTTTGCTCACCATTCTTGTGATCATTTTGACCCCACGGGGTGAGATCTTGGGTGGAGCCCAAGATTGAGGGAGATTATCAGTGGTCTTGTATGTCTTCCATTTCCTAATAATTGCTCCCACAGTTGATTTCTTCAAACCAAGCTGCTTACCTATTGCAGATTCAGTCTTCCCAGCCTGGTGCAGGTCTACAATTTTGTTTCTGGTGTCCTTTGACAGCTCTTTGGTCTTGGCCATAGTGGAGTTTGGAGTGTGACTGTTTGAGGTTGTGGACAGGTGTCTTTTATACTGATAACAAGTTCAAACAGGTGCCATTAATACAGGTAACGAGTGGAGGACAGAGGAGCCTCTTAAAGAAGAAGTTACAGGTCTGTGAGAGCCAGAAATCTTGCTTGTTTGTAGGTGACCAAATACTTATTTTCCACCATAATTTGCAAATAAATTCATCAAAAATCCTACAATGTGATTTTCTGGATTTTTTCTCTCAATTTGTCTGTCATAGTTGACGTGTACCTATGATGAAAATTACAGGCCTCTCTCATCTTTTTAAGTGGGAGAACTTGCACAATTGGTGGCTGACTAAATACTTTTTTCCCCCACTGTATTAGCTCCCAGTGCTAATGACTAGGCTTAAGCTGAGTTGAATAATACAGTCTAGAGCAGTGTTCACCAACTGGTCGATCGCGATCCAAGGCATTCCTAGTCGATCACCAAACATTGCTGTAAAAAAAACAACGATAAAGCCTTGCATTCCAACCCAAAAAGTGTTAAACAAATCCAAATATATTTTATATTTCAGATTCTTCAAAGTAGCCACCATTTGCCTTGATGACAGCTTTGCACACTCTTGGCATTCTCTCAACCAGCGTCATGGGGTAGTCACCTGGAATGCATTTCAATTAACAGGTGTACCTTCTTAAAAGTTAATTTGTGGAATTTATTTCCTTCTTAATGCGTTTGAGCCAATCAGTTGTGTTGTGACAAGGTAGGGGTGGTATACAGAAGATAGCCCTATTTTGTAAAATATCAAGTCCATATTATGGCAAGAACAGCTCAACTAAGCAAAGAGAAATGACAGCAGTGGTGGAAAAAGTACTCAATTGTCATACTTGAGTAAAAGTAAAGATACCTTAATAGAACATTACTCAAGTAAAAGTGAAAGTCACCAAGTAAAATACTACTTGAGTAAAAGTCTAAAAGTATCTGTTTTTAAATGTACTTAAGTACAGTGGTGAAAAAAGTACTCAATAATCATACTTGAGTAAAGATACCTTACTGGAAAATGACTCAAGTAAAAGTGAAAGTCACCCATTAGAATACTACTTGAGTAAAAGTCTTAAAAGTACCTGATATTAAATAGCCGTAAGGTAAATGTACTTAAGTATCAAAAGTAAAAGTATGAAACATAAGAGCTGTAAATCCAAAAAGCAAAACAGCCAGACCTTTTATTTGGTTTGAGCTTTTCTGAAAGGTAACATTCTTACGGATACAAGAAGAGCTCAGATAAAAAAAATTAAGTGGATTCTCAAATAGGCAACACTTCAAAATAAATCTCTTACAGACAAAATAGAATTATGCCTTAATAATTTACATTTTTGTCATTTACCAGACGCTCTTATCCAGAGCGACTTACAGTTAGTGAGTGCATAACTTTTTCATACTGGCCCCCCGTGGGAATCGAACCCACAACCCTGGCATCGCAAACGCCATGCTCTACCAACTGAGCTACACGGGGCCTCAAAGAATCAAATCATTAACAGATTATTTGATGAGTCAGATAAGCAGAAGGAATATTGCCAGTAAACGTAAGCACTTACAATCACAGTCACTTTGCTTTAGAAAAAACATCCTATAAGAGAACCCCCCCCCAACATTTTTTTTAATGAGCTTATCAAAAGTACATGTACAGAACGGCACACAACCACACTGTAGGAATATGAGGACATCACCACTGATATAACTGTATTAGAAATCAGTGTGTCAGGTCATGCCTTTGTAACAAGGCATATTCATAAAAGCTGGTTTTCAATGTTTCTGGAATCCAGCCTTGCTCTCCTGGGACTGAAAACAAGTCCTGCGATGCTGAACAGCCTTTCACATGCAGCTGATGCAGGTAAGGGTGTGTTTAGCCTCAGAGACAGCTTACAGACTACCGGGAAGGACTTGAGCAACTCCATATGATTAGCTGAACAGGCCAGGTATCCGTCCAGCTGTTTGGCGCTTTCTTGTGCTTGAGACGTCTTCATGGCAGAGAAGAAGTCCTCCTCATCTGATGAACTGGTGCCATCACCTAGCTGCAGCAAGGGTTCTTCCAGGTGGTCCTTGATGTAGTCCATTCCTGAAGTACAAGGAAGATGACAATAGAAATCATGCCATTGTGAGCCTACATTAATCCATCCCCATCCCTCATCTATATAAACCAAGCAACAGGGCTAAGTAGGCTACCCATTGGACTGAACCACAAAGTCAGGATTGTAGTTTAAATGGGTGGTTCTCAAATCTATGAAGTGTCAAAATGTACACTATACAGTTGTTTATGAATAATAAAATACTGTTAATTAACCACGTTGTCTTACCCATTCTGATGGTGCCATCATCTTTTGTCCACGTTGTTTTGAATTTGGGGAGAAGGATTGCAGCTGCGATCAGCTCAGGGTCATTACATTTTACATTTTAGTCATTTAGCAGACGCTCTTATCCAGAGCGACTTACAGTTAGTGAGTGCATACATTTTTCATACTGGCCCCCCGTGGGAATCGAACCCACAACTCTAGCGTTGCAAGCGCCATACTCTACCAACTGAGCTACACGGGACTACATGAAACGTGGCTGAAGCGCATCTTCAGTCCCAGTTGTAGCGCATCCACCAGAGGCTTACAGTACTTCAGGGACAACTTGATTCGGTCAAGTTTTGTGATCAGCAGGTTGACAGTTGGAAGTAGCCACCCCATCTGGACATTGGTTTCAGCCTGCAGGATGTTGATGTCCTTTGCAACTGGGCTCATGGTGGCAGCATACTCTGTGAGGAAGGCGAGTTCAGCTGGATTGAACCTATTAAAAGAAAAAAAAAATATATATATATATATATATATATATATATATATATATATATATATATTAATACCGTTTCCTAACCCTATACAAAGGGAACCACTAACCATTTCACCTGATTTAACTACAGTAATCAATGGCTGGATGAGTAGTTGACTAAATGGATTAATGATAGTGTATGGCTACAACATGTGAAACAGTTAATAGTCCCCAAGCAAAGGGGCAGGATACACTGCAACAGATTTAGACAACATTCAAGACCTTCAATTATGACAAAATAATACATAATCCTTACTTACATTGGAACCTCGAAGTCTGTGCAGAGAACTCTGACGGCCGCCCCTCCTTTGTCTTTGACGATCCTCAGGATTCTTTCTACTGCCATGAACCAGGAGTTCCACCTTGTAGCATTCGGGCGTAGCAGCTGGAGGTCGCAAGCATCTTCAACCGTTTTGGCTGCAAGTGTGGATCTTCCGCATTTGTTTCAAAGTGCTTGGCACTTGCCAAATGTTGAACGGGACACTTTTTTGTAAGCCTCACTGGATGTTGCTTTCAGGGCATCGACTGTAGATACTAAGTTGAGTAGGTGGCAAGCACAGCGCTGGTGCTTCGGCAGCTGGTACTCAAAACCATCATCTTCATTCAGGATCGTTGCCACATCAACAAACTCCACTTCTTCACTCTCCTCTTGATCATCTTCCTGTCCAGGCTGAGCTGTTTCACCACCCACTGCTTCCACTGCCTCGTTGTTTTCATCTTCTCCAAAAACTTGGAAAGCTTTCAAGAAGTTAGAGCCGTTGTCTGTTGTTGTTCTCACAATCCTACCCCGGATTTCAAACTCAGAATGGATGTCATTTAGGGCGCCTGCCAACACATCAAAGGTGTGCGATCCTCTCAACCGTTTACAGGCCAGGACTGCAGAGCATCTGTTGAGACTATCAGGGTCTATCCAGTGGGCTGTAACACCAATGAAGCTCCATCTTCTTGCAGACCAGCAGTCGGTGGTGGTGGCGATGTGGTCAACTCCTCTCATTGCCTCAGTCACCTTCTTCTTAATTTCCGTGGAGGCTTCATCAATCCTGGAGCGCAGTGTGGGCCTTGATAACATCTTTGAGTTAGGCTGCAGATCCTGGACAAACTCTCTGAACGGTTCTTGTTCTACAACAGTGAATGGTTGGAGCCCTTGGACCACATACTTCACCACAGCTTTGTCAATGGATTTGAGAGACACTGTCTTCAGTAATGTGCTCTGCTTGATGGTGTCTCAGGGGCATGTTTTCTCTTCAGTGTGTTTGCCGTCAGTTCTCCATACTTCTTAAGATGGTGTACATGCTTTCTCTGAAATAAGAAGAAAAGGAAACGAGAAAGACAGTTACTTAGCTACATAACCACCATCACCAAATACTTAAGGTATAGGATCCTAATTCTAAAGCTATAAACATGAGTTAAGTGAGAGTTTGTGACCACCATTTAATATTACAATGACAAAAAAAAATAGGTTAATTGATCTAGCTAGTAGGTTACGTCAATAACTTAAGTCTACAGTAATTAGCTAGGTAAGAACAACTTTATCAACTAACACAAGGAATAACACCCGAAAGCTAACATTAGTTAGTTAGCTAGCTTGACCAGGTGTTTAGAGAAAAGGTATTTGGCTAGACTAACGTTAGCTGACTAGAATGTGTCCAGATTCGGAAACTACTAGTTGTTAACAAGCTAGCAAGTTAGCTTGTGTCAGTTTAGTTAGATTGCGTTAGCTAACAAAGCTTCCGAATCTGGGAACATCTAGCCAGCTAAAGTTGGTTGCTACTAGCTTGTGAACTATTTAGGTATATAGGATTAGCTAGCATCAACTAACACTGCTTGTTGCATTAGCAAATGTGGTCTAACTAGGTTAGCTAATGTTAGCTAGCATGCTAATTAGCAACGTTATTCTAGCTAGCAAGCTAACAGTAGGCTTACCTCAATGTGTTTTTTAGGTTCGAAGGCGAGTTCTTGAACGCTAGTATTTCCTGAACTTTTGGTAAACATAACAGACATTTCATCCGGTAGGATGAATCCTTCATTCTGAGAAAAGAAAACATTTATTTTAGATACAGCCAAGGGTGTTCGTCCTCATCAGGAGGTGGTGGTAGAGCGATGTCAAACATGATTGTGCGATTTCGGACACGCTTGGGCAAAGTGCTACTGAGTGGATGACTGTATTGCAAGTGACAGGCTCCCGGTGTTTGGGGTTTGCACTTTAGGACCTTGGATTTGCCTAAACTGATGGGGATTGGATCAACTCTGCATGTCGTCGCCTACTGCATTGCAAAACAAGTTCACCCATGAGTGTGCCGACTCGCCGATGTTGCTTGCATCTTTTTTCCAACATGATTTGTTTTTTTCTTCCAACTTCAGATTGATTTGATTTTGTAGCGAGTAACGAAGGTGTCGGGAAATGTATCGGAGTAAAAGTATACTTTTTTCATTTTTTATGTAGGTTAGTAAAAGTAAAAGTCGACAGAAATATAAATAGTAAAGTAAAGTACATATACCCCAAAAAACGACTTTAGTGAGGTAACGAAGTATTTCTACTTCGTTACCTCACTTAAGTCATTTTTTTGGGTAAGGGTACTTTACTATTTATACTTCGTTACTTTACACAACTGAAAGACAGTCCATCATTACTTTAAGACATGAAGGTCAGTCAATACAGAACATTTCAAGAACTTTGAAAGTTTCTTAAAGTGCAGTCGCAAAAACCATCAAGCGCTATGATGAAACTGGTTCTCATGAGGACCGCCATAGGAAACCGCCCAGAGTTACCTCTACTGCAGAGGATAAGTTCATTAGAGTTAACTGCCATCAGATTGCAGCCCAAATAAATGCTTCAAAGAGTTCAAATAACAGACACATCTCAACATCAACTGTCCAGAGGAGACTGCGTGAATCAGGCCTTCATAGTCAAATTGCTGCAAAGAAACCACTATTAAAGGACACCAATAATAAGAAGAGACTTGCTAGGGCCAAGAAACACGAGCAATGGACATTAGACCGGTGGAAATCTGTCCTTTGGTCTGATGAGTCCAAATGTGAGATTTTTGGTTCCAAACCCAGAGTGAAGGAAAAGCAGCCAACAAGTGCTCAGCATATGTGGGAACTCCTTCAAGACTTTTGGAAAAGCATTCCTCATGAAGCTGGTTGAGAGAATGCCAAGAGTGTGCAAAGCTGTCATCAAGGCAAAGGGTGGCTACTTTGAAGAATCTAAAATATATTTTGATTTGTTTAACAATTTTTTGGTTCCTACATGATTCCAAATGTGTTATTTCATAGTTGTACTCTGACTGGATGTGTTGTGTTCTGGGAGTCATTCTGAATAGAAACACCTGCTACATCAATGTAGAGGAAGTCAAAACATCACATCCTTTCAAACCTTAAAGTGGAATTGACAGCGTTTTAACTACTTTGCAGATATGAAACAAACAGACAATCATAACATCAGTCAAAAATGTCAAATTCCCAATTTATGCTACAAAACCAACTTTATAAGAGGTTTTTAAAATAGGTTCGATTTGACTCAACATTCCATGACGTACACTAAGGCATTGTTGGCAGAATAGATGGATGCAGTTCACTGCATGATTAATATAATTTACCAACACATTTCTTGGTAGTCCAAAGAATATTGCTATCGGGTTGTAAATCACAGCTGGCCTGGTACATTGTTTGCTGCCTCCATTCGGGATGCACTGTTTCAGTTTCAATATTTTGGACAAAAACTGACGAATGTAACTAAGGCTGGGAATGTCAATACAATCAAATTAGCAAGCGCAATGATCACAATTCAGTCATAACGTGGCTAAAAGGCTAGCGTATCTATTTAAGTAGCAAGCTAAAAACACAGAGCCTAATGTTAGCTAGATAGCTAGCTGCTAGGAGGATGTCATGTAATGTCACTGGAGGAGTGGGTGAGTGACTGACTTTTTCCCCTCATATCGTTTTTCGGTGGCTATACACAGCTAGAGATGCAGGTGTCATTTGGTTAGCTAGCAAGAACTTGAACGACTGTTATCCAGTTAGCATATCTCTTGCGTTTGCAAATTCACTCTGGCTATCTACTCTGATTTCAGAGCACTCTCGTCTGAGAGCGCAGAATAGCTGATGAATTTATGAATTTGCAACACCCGCTAGATATGCCCGGTGTCAGTAAACCTAGGGGGGAAAAAGTTATATTTAGTCAAGAACACTCTAGATAACATGTAAATAGCCTAACCAGCTCTGCTACGGCGAGTAACATGGTCAGAGTGAGGTGTTCTCTCATTTGTGTCTGGAAGTAGCTCGCTAGCAAGCTAGCCAACTTTAGCCAGTTAGCTTGGGTGAATGGTTGGGACAAGAATGAATGCATTGGCAGGCAAGCTGCTGAAGGACGAGTAAGCTACATTCCCCATCGTTTATCAGTGCAATTTTGACGGGCAACTAGATGAGAAAGTTTGAGAGGGTTTATCTAATGTTCCTTCGTTAGATTTTAGTTCATCTTGCTCTGGCTAGCATTAGTTGTTGATCTTGTTGTTGTTGATGTGCATAACTGAGGGAGAGAAAGCCTACCTTTTCAATAGGACTGTAACGTTCCCAAATGTAAGAGTACTCCTGTGGTATTTACTTTTCAGGTGTATTTTGTAGCTTTTGGCGAATGCGTTCTAATTATCTAATGTTGCACTGTTGCAAATGCCTGTAAACACACAGTCCAGTTCAAAGTGGATGATGGCAGGCCTGTGTGGCAAATGGCTTGTTTGCATAAAGGCCTACTGTATTTCTGATTGGCTGTGGTGCACCGGTCTGCGTAGACTCCGGTCTTGGACGAGACCGATGTTTTTATTAGGTTTTATTTACTGCAGTGTCTATTAATTGTCCAAACGCATGGCCGCTTTCCCACTCTATATTGCTATAGAATTTCACAAATGCCTTAGCATACTTAATTCCCAAACATTCTAAGAATTTTTTTAACGTGGAAATGACCATATCTAAGTGCTTGCTTATCAGAAAATGTTTTAAAACGTGTAATATTCTTCCTGGGGATGTATATGAACAGATTTTAATAATATTTAATGTCGCTAAAATGCTGTCAGTCCAACTCCATCAGATTATATTCCCCCCCCCCCCCCCCTTCCTTTCCCTCTCTTTAACCCTCTCTCCTTGCTCTCCATTTCTCTCTTCCACTGATACCCCCTCTCTGAATAGGAGCCCCAGGGTAGGAGGCTGAGCCAGACAGACTGCTCTTTGTGAGGGGGAGAAAGGCTGCTCGGGGGGCTAACCCCTGGATTGTTAGAGGGCCTGGTTCCTCACTCCATCTTAAATACAAACACAAATACACACAGGGCTCTTGGGACACAAGGGACACAAGAAAATGCACACAAAGCTCACTCTTCACAGAATACTGCACACATACACACATACATAACACAATAGGAGACCGTGTTTACAGCTACCGCTTTTCTTTCCAGTATGGGTCCACTGGGTGACTCACTCTCTCCCTCTCTCTTTATTTGAAATGCATCTTATGAAGGCTTCATAAAGCATTCATATAGGCTCCATAAGCACTACATAAATGGGTCACAAATAATCTACAACTGTATTTCATTCTCTATAAAGGATCAATAAATGTGAACAACTAAGTGGATGGTTATGTCACACAGTTATGCCACATTATGAATCTTTATAGAGCATGATAATCGGTTATAGATTATTTGTGAAGCATCTATGTAGTTAGTGCTTTATAAAGCCTTCATAAGATGCACTTCAAATAAAGCTGGACTGTTTCTTCTTACCTGGTGCCCTTCTCCTCTCCAGAGAATGCTGCTGGTCTTGCTGTGAGTTGGGGCGATGGTGACAACAGGAGGGGTGGAGGGAAGGCTGCCCCCCCCACTTGAGGTCTGGAGCGGCCCTGACAACCCCCTCTTAGGAGTGGTGACTGAAGTACTGAGACAGGTGGCTGGAGAGGAGACTGAAGACTCACTACTGGGAGAAGAACCTAGGGGATAGATAGACAGATAGAGTGACAGAGAGAGAGAGTGACAGAGAAAATTGGATAGATAGAGAGAGCGAGCGAGAGAGAAAGAGAGAGATGGGGGGAGGAGGAATAGCAAGGCAGAAAGGCCATCAGAAAGCCATTACTGTAAAAACGAGACATCACACTAATCAACACACACGCACACACACAAAAGCAGCTAATGGGGGGGGGGGGGGGCATGGGAGAGTGATGCCAGAAAAACAAATGGAAGAGATGAGTGAAAGAGAGTGGGATAGTATAAGGGAGAGAGTATAAGAGAGGGAGAGAAGGAGTGTAATTGTGGGTAATTACCTCCATTAGGAGCTACACACACACGCACAATAGCAGCAGGGTTGGACAGGAATCTGATGTCAGGTCGATGTAAAGGAAAGAGGGGAAGTGTGAGGGGGTAGGAGAGAAGAGACTGTGGATGATGAATGTATTTTGGGTGTAAATAGAATAGATGTTATTGCTGTCCTGAGGTAAGAGGAGAGAGGCGGGGTCACAGTGCTTACCTCTGGGTTCTTCAGCCTGTTTGGCCAATTGACGGAGGGCAGCAGCAAATCCAGACTGAGCAGACTGAGCAGCCGCACTCCCATTGGCTAGCGGGGTGAGAGGGCTGACCGTGGCGCGAGTTGGTGTGGAGATCATTCCTAATGACCGCAACTTTGACTCATGGCTCATACCTGGAGCGATACGGAGGGTGGAAGGGTTGACAAAAAAGTGAAATGAGGGAAGGTAGGGTAGTGAAAGAAAGGAAAAATAATATTGAGCCTTTTTGTGTTCTCTCTATCATAATAAAACAATATGTGTGTGGGAAAGAGAAAGTGAGGGAGCTACTGAGAGGCTGTGTGTGTGTGTGTGTGTGTGTGTGTGTGTGTGTGTGTGTGTGTGTGTGTGTGTGTGTGACAGCGCTGAGAGGGGGAAGGAGGGGACACTGAGGTCAAGTATCAGGTCAGAGGTCGGTTAGTCTGTGAGCCGTGACACACACACACACACACACACACACACACACACAGGTGCACACAAAGGCACGCACACACACTTACACACACGCACACAAAGGCACGCACAATCCTAACATAATTCGTGTTCCCCCACTGCCCTCCCAGTGACCCACATACAGCTATCTACTGCCCCACACCCACTTAGACACACACACACACAGCAAAGGCTCAGATCCTTACAGCTGCCTGTTTGTTGAGACATCGTCATATCCTCTCTCTCCTCTCCCTCCTGTACCCTCTTCTATCTCTCCCTCTATCTCCCTCCTATCCCCCACCTTCACCCTCCTCTCTCTCTGTTCATCTGTTTCACTCACATGCTTATTTAGCAAAAAAACATCCGCACTCTCTAACACACATATTTCCCTTCCATGTTCTCTTTGGCTCAATTCTCTTTTCTCTCTCACACTCAGTGTCTCTTTCTCTCTCATCCAAACACATACACACTGATACACTTGCTCACCACACCCACACACATACACACTGACATACAACAAACAAACACACTCACCAGCTGGCTCCGTGTTCTTCTTGCTTGCATTATCTTTTCTCTCTCCCTCTCCCTCACGCTCTCTTTCCCTTTCACACTCTCGCTCTCTCCTCTTCATGTTCTCTCG
>NW_028163215.1:12500-33386 GCF_964263955.1 Coregonus lavaretus | reverse complement strand
GACTCCAGGAGGGGACCCTACTACACCCTCTGGGGGAGGGTCCAATCCTATGGCTAGGTTTTATATTCCTACTAAAAGAACACAAACATCCCCAAGCTGTCTGTCTCCTCACACCTCAGCACCTGACTGACTGAGATTACACTGTATTAAAACACTGTATTAAAAAGACTAATAGTTAGTTATAGACGAATAGTTAGTTATATACTCATAGTTAGTTATATACTCATGGTTAGTTATAGACTCATAGTTAGTTATATACTCATAGTTAGTTATATACTCATGGTTAGTTATAGACTCATAGTTAGTTATAGACTCATAGTTAGTTATAGACTCATAGTTAGTTATAGATTCATAGTTAGTTATGGACTGATAGTTAGTTATAGACTCATAGTTAGTTATAGATTCATAGTTATAAACTCATAGTTATAGACTCATAGTTAGTTATAGATTCATAGTTAGTTATAGACTCATAGTTAGCTATAGACTCATAGTTAGTTATAGACTCATAGTTAGTTATAGATTCATAGTTAGTTATAGACTCATAGTTAGTGATATATTCATAGTTAGTTATAGACTCATAGTTAGTTATAGACTCATAGTTAGTTATAGACTCATAGTTAGTTATAGATTCATAGTTAGTTATGGACTGATAGTTAGTTATAGACTCATAGTTAGTTATAGATTCATAGTTATAAACTCATAGTTATAGACTCATAGTTAGTTATAGATTCATAGTTAGTTATAGACTCATAGTTAGTTATAGATTCATAGTTAGCTATAGACTCATAGTTAGTTATAGATTCATAGTTAGCTATAGACTCATAGTTAGTTATAGACTCATAGTTAGTTATAGATTCATAGTTAGTTATAGACTCATAGTTAGTGATATATTCATAGTTAGTTATAGACTCATAGTTAGTTATATACTCATGGTTAGTTATAGACTCATAGTTAGTTATAGACTCATAGTTAGTTATAGACTCATAGTTAGTTACAGCGTGGAGCTGTTCTGGCCCACATTACAATATTTGGGACAATTCTAAATGAAGTCAGTCAGTTTAGAAAACTTAAAATGGAATTCAATTTCAGTGATTTCTCAATAAACTGAACAGGAGGAGCCATTTACAATGAGTTCCAAAAGTATTGGGACAGTGATCATTTGTTTGTTGTTTTGGCTCTATACTCTAGCACTTCGGATTTGAAATGATACAATGACTATAAGGATAAAGTGCAGACTGTCAGCTTTAATTTGAGGGTATTTTCATCCATATCTGGTGACCGTTTAGCAATTACAGCACTTTTTGCACATACAGTAGTCCCCCCATTTTAGGGGACCAAAAGTATTGGGACAAATTCACTTCTAAGTGTATTAAAGTAGTAAAACGTTTAGTATTTGGTCCCATATCCATAGCACACAATGACTACATCAAACATGGGACTCTACAGACTTGTTGGATGCCTTTGCAGTTGGTTTTGGTTGTGTTTCAGATTATTTTGTGCCCAATAGAAATGAATGGTGAATAATATATTGTGTCATTTTGGAGTCACTTTTATTGTAAATAAGAATAAAATATGTTTCTAAACACTTTTACATTTAATGTGGATGCTACCAGGATTACGGATAATCCTGAATGAGTCGTGAGTAATGATGAGTGAGAAAGTTAGACGCACAAATAACATGCTCCATCCAAAAAATGCTAACCCCATTTTATTGTAATGGTGAGAGGTCAGCATGTCTTGAATTGACCCCAACCCTCCCACTTATTTATTTCACCTTTATTTAACCAGGTTTAGCCAGTTGAGAACAAGTTCTCATTTACAACTGCGACCTGGCCAAGATAAAGCAAAGCAGTGTGATAAAAACAACAACAACAACAACAACAGGTCCTGTAACCAGGACCCATGTCCTGGTCAGGTGAGGTAAACATCCTGCGACTGCACTGTAGTGTGACTCGGTAACGTCTGTGTCAAACTGTATGTGTGAGAGGCTCTGCAGCATTTGGAGTCACTGGTGTTCTCCCTGGCTGTGTAAAATGGTGCTGTATTATTTATCAGTCTTAATTGTTCCAAGCGGCTCGCTCTTCATTTGACACAGCATCTATTTGGACAGCTGCATATGGACCGGAGCACGCTAGGTTCAACTACCCTGCTCAAACTGTCGGCATTTAACCCTGTTTTACCCTGTTCACCCTGTTTCACTCTGACTGTGGGGAGGTAAGATAGACATCCTCTCTCCCACAGAGAATAGAGGAGGAGGAAGGGGGGGGGGGGGGTGGGGGGGGATGAGAGGGAGGGAGGAGAGCGAGAGGAGAGGGGAGGAGAGGGAGGGGGAGAGCGTGAGGAGAGGGAGGGGGAGAGCGGGAGAAGAGATGAGAAGATGGAGTGGGGAGAGCGGGAGGAGAGGGGAGGAGAGGGAGGGGGGAGAGCGGGAGGAGAGGGAGGGGGGAGAGCGGGAGGAGAGTGGGAGGAGAGGGGAGGAGAGGGAGTGGGGAGAGCGGGAGGCGAGGGGAGGAGAGGGAGGGGGAGGGAGGGGGGAGAGCGGGAGGAGAGGGGAGGAGAGGGAGGGGGGAGAGCGGGAGGAGAGGGAGGGGGGGAGCGGGAGGAGAGGGAGGGGGAGAGGGAGAGGGGGGGAGCGGGAGGAGAGGGGAGGAGAGGGAGGGTGGAGAGTGGGAGGAGAGGGGAGGAGAGGGAGGGGGAGAGCGGGAGGAGAAGGAGGGGGAGAGGGAGGGGGAGAGTGGGAGGAGAGGGAGGGGGAGAGCGGGAGAAGAGATGAGAAGATGGAGTGGGGAGAGCGGGAGGAGAGGGGAGGAGAGGGAGGGGGAGAGCGGGAGGAGAGGGGAGGAGAGGGAGGGGGAGAGGGGAGGAGGGAGAAGAGGAGGGGGAGAGATAGGAGAGGGGAGAGGGGGAAGAGAGTGGGAGGAGGGAGGAGAGGAGGGGGAGAGAGAGGAAGATTAGCAGAGACAGCATGGGGTTAGTGAACGGAGGAGGCAACAACTCTGGAGAAAATGAAACGTTGGAAGGCATTTCACGCCATTCTACTTTAACAGAGGTTATAATCAGTGTCTATGCAGCTACAGTGTAGCATGAATACTGTATAGAGGCCAGAGCCAAGAGAGCCTCCGAGGCCTCTTCAAGAGATCTCTTCTTAAACTGACTATAGGTCTTGTTGTTCATTCTCCAATAGCCAGAGGAAGCATCCTATATATCTGCATCCCAAATGCCACCCTATTACCTTCACAGTGCACTACTTTAGACCAGGGCCCATTGGATTCTGGTCAAAGGTAGTGCACTATATAGGGAATAGGGTGCCATGTGGGACACAGCCTATACAGTTGAAGTCAGAAGTTTACATACACTTAGGTTGGAGTCATTAAAACTTGTTTTTCAACCACTCCACACATTTATTTTTAACAAACTATAGTTTTGGCAAGTCGGTTAGGACATCTACTTTGTGCATGACACATGTCATTTTTCCAACAATTGTTTACAGACAGATTATTTCACTAATAATTCACTGTATCACAATTCCAGTGGGTCAGAAGTTTACATACACTAAGTTGACTGTGCCTTTAAACAGCTTGGAAAATTCCAGAAAATGATGTCATGGCTTTAGAAGCTTCTGATAGGCTAATTGACATAATTTGAGTCAATTGGAGGTGTACCTGTGGATGTATTTCAAGGCCTACCTTCAAACTCAGTGGCTCTTTGCTTGACATCATGGGAAAATCAAAAGAAAATAGCCAAGACCTCAGAAAAAAAATTGTAGACCTCCACAAGTCTGGTTCATCCTTGGGAGCAATTTCCAAATGCCTGAAGGTACCACGTTCATCTGTACAAACAATAGTACGCAAGTATAAACACCATGGGACCACGCAGCCGTTATACCACTCAGGAAGGAGACGCGTTCTGTCTCCTAGAGATGAACGTACTTTGGTGAGAAAAGTGCAAATCAATCCCAGAACAACAGCAAAGGACCTTGTGAAGATGCTGGAGGAAACAGGTACAAAAGTATCTATATCCACAGTAAAACGAGTCCTATATCGACATAACCTGAAAGGCCGCTCAGCAAGGAAGAAGCCGCTGCTCCAAAACCGCCATAAAAAAGCCAGATTACGGTTTGCAACTGCACATGGGGACAAAGATCGTACTTTTTGGAGAAATGTCCTCTGGTCTGATAAAACAAAAATAGAACTGTTTGGCCATAATGACCATCATTATGTTTGGAGGAAAAAGGGGGTATCTTGCAAGCCGAAGAACACCAACACTCTTCCACAATAAACCTGGAATTGTTGGACAAGCCAGAAACAGAAACCATGGAATTGTTGGATAACCCTCCATAACAACCATCCAACCATCCATAACAACCACCCCACCCTGCATATCAATCACCCCACCCTCCATAACAACCAACCCACCTTCCATAACAACCACCCCACCCTCCATAACAACCAACCCACCCTCCATAACAATCACCCCACCCTCCATAACAACCACCCCACCCTAAATAACAACCACCCCACCCTCCATAACAACCACCCCACCCTCCATAACAACCACCCCACCCTCCATAACAACCACCCCACTCTCCATAACAACCACCCCACCTTCCATAACAACCACCCCACCCTCCATAACAACCAACCCACCCTCCATAACAATCACCCCACCCTCCATAACAACCACCCCACCCTAAATAACAACCACCCCACCCTCCATAACAACCACCCCACCCTCCATAACAACCACCCCACTCTCCATAACAACCACCCCGCCCTAAATAACAACCACCCCACCCTCCATAACAACCATCCCACCCTCCATAACAACCTCCCCACTCTCCATAACAACCACCCCACCCTAAATAACAACCACCCCACCCTCCATAACAACCACCCCACCCTCCATAACAATCATCCCACCCTCCATAACAATCACCCTACCCTCCATAACAACCAACCCACCCTCCATAACAATCATCCCAGCCTCCATAACAACCACCCCACCCTCCATAACAATCATCCCAGCCTCCATAACAACCACCCCACCCTCCATAACAATCATCCCAGCCTCCATAACAACCAACCCACCCTCCATAACAATCATCCCAGCCTCCATAACAACCACCCCACTCTCCATAACAACCACCCCACCCTCCATAACAATCATCCCAGCCTCCATAACAACCACCCCACCCTCCATAACAATCATCCCATCCTCCATAACAACCACCCCACTCTCCATAACAACCACCCCACCCTCCATAACAACCACCCCACCTTAAATAACAACCACCCCACCCTCCATAACAACCACCCCACTCTCCATAACAACCACCCCACCTTCCATAACAACCACCCCACCCTCCATAACAACCAACCCACCCTCCATAACAATCACCCCACCCTCCATAACAACCACCCCACCCTAAATAACAACCACCCCACCCTCCATAACAACCACCCCACCCTCCATAACAACCACCCCACTCTCCATAACAACCACCCCGCCCTAAATAACAACCACCCCACCCTCCATAACAACCATCCCACCCTCCATAACAACCTCCCCACTCTCCATAACAACCACCCCACCCTAAATAACAACCACCCCACCCTCCATAACAACCACCCCACCCTCCATAACAATCATCCCACCCTCCATAACAATCACCCTACCCTCCATAACAACCAACCCACCCTCCATAACAATCATCCCAGCCTCCATAACAACCACCCCACCCTCCATAACAATCATCCCAGCCTCCATAACAACCACCCGACCCTCCATAACAATCATCCCAGCCTCCATAACAACCAACCCACCCTCCATAACAATCATCCCAGCCTCCATAACAACCACCCCACTCTCCATAACAACCACCCCACCCTCCATAACAATCATCCCAGCCTCCATAACAACCACCCCACCCTCCATAACAATCATCCCATCCTCCATAACAACCACCCCACTCTCCATAACAACCACCCCACCCTCCATAACAACCACCCCACCTTAAATAACAACCACCCCACCCTCCATAACAACCACCCCGCCCTAAATAACAACCACTCCACTCTCCATAACAACCACCCCACCCTCCATAACAACCACCCTACCCTAAATAACAACCACCCCACCCTCCATAACAACCACCCCACTCTCCATAACAACCACCCCACCCTCCATAACAACCACCCCACCCTCCATAACAACCACCCCACCCTCCATAACAACCACCCACCCACCACACCCACATAACAACCACCCCACTCTCCATAACAACCACCCCACTCTCCATAACAACCACCTCACCCTCCATAACAATCATCCCACTCTCCATAACAACTACCCCACCCTCCATAACAACCACCCCACCCTCCATAACAACCACCCCACCCTCCATAACAACCACCCCAACATTTAATTCCCGCGCCAGACATTAGACGTTAATATGGGAACAATTCAGATGTTAATGAGAATATTGATATCCTGGAGTCCAGGGGCAGTCACCTTCTCTGGAGGCCAGGGGCAGTCACCTTCTCAGGAGTCCAGGGGCAGTCACCTTCTCAGGAGTCCAGGGGCAGTCACCTTCTCTGAAGTCCAGGGGCAGACACCTTCTCAGGAGTCCAGGGGCAGTCACCTTCTCAGGAGTCCAGGGGCAGTCACCTTCTCTGAAGTCCAGGTGCAGTCACCTTCTCTGGAGTCCAGGGGCAGTCACCTTCTCTGGAGTCCATGGGCAGACACCTTCTCTGGAGTCCAGGGGCAGTCACCTTCTCTGGAGTCCACGTGCAGTCACCTTCTCTGGAGTCCAGGGGCAGTCACCTTCTCTGGAGTCCAGGGGCAGTCACCTTCTCTGGAGTCCAGGGGCAGTCACCTTCTCTGGAGTCCAGGGGCAGTCACCTTCTCTGGAGTCCAGGGGCAGTCACCTTCTCTGGAGTCCATGGGCAGACACCTTCTCTGGAGGCCAGGGGCAGTCACCTTCTCTGGAGTCCAGGGGCAGTCACCTTCTCTGGAGTCCAGGGGCAGTCACCTTCTCTGAAGTCCAGGGGCAGTCACCTTCTCTGGAGTCCAGTGGCAGTCACCTTCTCTGAAGTCCAGGGGAAGTCACCTTCTCTGGAGTCCAGGGGCAGTCACCTTCTCTGGAGTCCAGGGGCAGTCACCTTCTCTGGAGTCCAGGGGCAGTCACCTTCTCTGAAGTCCAGGGGCAGTCACCTTCTCTGGAGTCCAGGGGCAGTCACCTTCTCTGGAGTCCAGTGGCAGTCACCTTCTCACAACAAAACATCTGAAAGGTTTAACACACACACAGGCTCTTTTGAAGAGTGTTATAGATCCAGACATCACGTCAAGCCTGTCTCTTTTCAGGGGTAATGATGTCATCTAACAGCGTTCAGTAAACAGCTCAGATGAATAAACAGTCAACTCTCTGTCTGCCTCAGTGGGATTGGAACCATGACAAATGTCATTACATTTTTAGTCATTTAGCAGACGCTCTTATCCAGAGCAATTTACAGTTAGTGAGTGCATACATTTGTGCGTGCGTGTGTGCGTGTGTACGTGTGTGTGTGTTTGTGTGTGTGTGTGTGTGTGTGTGTGCGTGTGTGCGTGCGCATCATTTTATAACATCCATAGACTCACAGTGAGTTTGTGGGGGACCGTGGAGCGATGCGGATTGGGTGGGGGACCGTGGAGCGATGCGGATTGGGTGGGGGACCGTGGAGCGATGCGGATTGGGTGGGGGACCGTGGAGCGATGCGGATTGGGTGGGGGACCGTGGAGCGATGCGGATTGGGTGGGGGACCGTGGAGCGATGCGGATTGGGCGGGGGACCGTGGAGCGATGCGGATTGGGCGGGGGACTGTGGAGCGATGCGGATTTGGCGGGGGACCGTGGAGCGATGCGGATTGGGCGGGGGACCGTGGAGCGATGCGGATTGGGTGGGGGACCGTGGAGCGATACGGATTGGGCGAGGGACCGTGGAGCGATGCGGATTGGGCGAGGGACCGTGGAGCGATGCGGGCGAGGGCGAGGGTAGCGGAACAGGACGGGCCTAAAGTTGGGGAAAGCTGAACTTTATTCAGATGCTCTGCGATATCGCGACGCGAGTGACCAATCGAAGATCACCATAGCTTCCAACCCCTACTGGATTGGCTGTCAATGGCTGCCGATACGTAGCACTACCTAGCTTGCTATCTTGTTAGCACCCACATGAGGGCGAAGCTAGCGTGGCTAGGCGAGCGGTGCTCGTATAGTGTAAACACATATCGACTTGGAGTAGATGTGAAGAACGTTACCTCTCTTTCTCTGGTGGAGCCGAGCCGAGCCGATCTCAGGTGAGAAAGACTTGGCAGGCAGAAAACACGAGGAGGCCATTATGCCAATGTGGAGTGAGTCAGGGGAGTCTGTCTTTGAAACACCGCTTTTAGATCACTGTCAGAACTGTGTGCTATCGATCTCTCTCTACTGCTACGTCTTCCTCAGCCGCCAGACCCCCAAAGCATGATGGGAGCATCACAGGCAGACCTCAAAGCATTGGCATCCCCCCATCACTGTATGTCACTCACACACACAACACACAACACACAACACACACACTCAGATATCATGAAGCATATGTTCAAGTGGGATTGTATCTCTAACTCAGTGCTATCATATTTATATAACCTTTATACAGGTTATATTATATAACCTTTTTTTACAAGGGCTTGCATCCCAAATAGCACCCTATGCCCTACATAGTGCACTACTTTTGACCAGGACCCATAGGGTAAGTAGTGCACTAAATAGTCAATAGGGTGACATTTGGGATGCATCCTGACTGGTTGCATCACCGCCTGGTATGGCAACTGCTTGGCCTCCGACCGCAAGGCACTACTGAGGGTAGTGCGTATGGCCCAGTACATCACTGGGGCCAAGCTTCCTGCCATCCAGGACCTCTATACCAGGCGGTGTCAGAGGAAGGCCCTCAAAATTGTCAAAGACTCCAGCCACCCTAGTCATAGACTGTTCTCTCTGCTACCGCACGGCAAGCGGTACCGGAGTGCCAAGTCTAGGTCCAAAAGACTTCTCAACAGCTTCTACCCCCAAGCCATAAGACTCCTGAACAGCTAATCATGGCTACCCGGACTATTTGCACTGCCCCCCCACCCCATCCTTTTTACGCTGCTGCTACTCTGTTAATTATTTATGCAGAGTCACTTTAACTCTACCCACATGTACATATTACTTCAACTACCTCAACTAGCCGGTGCCCCCGCACATTGACTCTGCACCGGTACCCCCCTGTCTATATAGCCTCCCTACTGTTATTTTATTTTACTTCTGCTCTTTTTTTTCTCAACACTTTTTTTGTTGTTGTTTTATTTTTACTTTTTTTGTAAAAAATAACTGCACTGTTGGTTAAGGGCTGTAAGTAAGCATTTCACTGTAATGTCTGCACCTGTTGTATTCGGCGCAAATTTGATTTGATTTGATTTGATTCATGATATCTGAGTGGGTTTTTGGGGTCGGAAATCTGAGACAGTGTGTGTCTCTGTAGCTCTTTCAAGACAAAGGACTGACTGTCACAGAGAACCAAATGGATCAATGTTACAGCATGTACAGTAAAGACACAAGAAAGACATGAACAATGAAAAATGAGCCCCCCCCCCCCCCACACCCCACCCCAAACAACTCCCTCTTCCCTGGGTTCTGAAATAAAACTATTATCTCAGTATGTGTTGTTTCTCCTCAACATTCCACACTAATTTATTAAATTCCACACAAAATCGCACTGTCTGAACAGTATGAGTCACAGCGGCTGCAGAGTTATCAAGGTAACCCTCCTAATAAAATGTGAAGTACTTTTACTCAGTGTCAAATTGTGTTTGGGAGGGCCCATGTCCTACTCACGTTTAGCGTTTTAATACACGAAGCTGCCAGGCTGGCAGAAAACAAATTAAATGTGAAAGGTGTTTGATTGCCAGAGTCCCTTAAGACTACATAATAGCACAGTACCACCACAGGCGCAAGCAAGCAAACAAATAAAAACAAAATGGCCGACATCAACACCTGTAGGAGTTACTGCATAGAGTGAAAAAACTAACCAAGGGTATAACAGCAGTCGGGAGGTCATTGTGCCATTAGAGGTTGATCATTATACTAAACAGGTGGAGAATAGCGCTAGCTTTATTAGCATCATTATACTAAACAGGTGGAGAACAGCGCTAGCTTTATTAGCATCATTATACTAAACAGGTGGAGAATAGCGCTAGCTTTATTAGCATCATTATACTAAACAGGTGGAGAATAGCGCTAGCTTTATTAGCATCATTATACTAAACAGGTGGAGAACAGCGCTAGCTTTATTAGCATCATTATACTAAACAGGTGGAGAACAGCGCTAGCTTTATTAGCATCATTATACTAAACAGGTGGAGAATAGCGCTAGCTTTATTAGCATCATTATACTAAACAGGTGGAGAACAGCGCTAGCTTTAGTAGCATCATTATACTAAACAGGTGGAGAACAGCGCTAGCTTTAGTAGCATCATTATACTAAACAGGTGGAGAATAGCGCTAGCTTTATTAGCATCATTATACTAAACAGGTGGAGAATAGCGCTAGCTTTATTAGCATCACTATACTAAACAGGTGGAGAATAGCGCTAGCTTTATTAGCATCATTATACTAAACAGGTGGAGAACAGCGCTAGCTTTAGTAGCATCATTATACTAAACAGGGAGCTATAACGTATTGCTGTACAGGTGATAAAGCAGGTCGGAAACACAGCGATCAAGCCAACCAGGTTCTAATAGCTCTCTGGCTGACTGCATCCCCATCTGTACGCGTTTACGCCCTCGAATAATGTGAGTGCTGTACTGCGATTTAGTAGGGGTTATCTATATATAGGTTCCACACGACTGTTGCAGCAAGGCTGGTTGTCGTGACAGCGGAGGAAGTTATTGGTCACCCTCCCCTCCATGTAATGCAGATCTCTTAGTTTGACCTTTTGACACACACCACAATTAACCCCACAAGAGTCGACCTCCCTGTCAGCACTCAATCAACGTCCAGGACACATGGAACTGCCGCTGTTAAGTTCTGTCCATCTGGCCTTCTTTGGTTATGGATCATCACGAGGAGTTAGATGGGTGAGTGTTGTGGTGTTGTTATTGCTGGAATGGTAAATGAACAGCAACCCAAATGGGAGGCCATGTTGTTTGTCTCTCTCTCTGTGGGCTGAAACAATTGTCCTGGAATGGGCTCTGGTAGCGAGCGCAGCGACACTGACACCAACCCAGGACTGTATCCCAAATGGCACACTATTCACTACGTAGTGAACTACTTTTGACCAGAGTCCTATGGGCCTTGGGCCTTAGTCATGAAGACAATAAGGTTCCATTTGGGACACGGCCCAGGTCTCAGCTGGCCCTGTGCAGCTGCTGCCGCTCTCTCATTAGACTTTATTCATATTAGGGTTGAACTATTCTGATGGCACAAAGCCAGTCCCTTGCAACAGCTCATCACTAGGCTGCTATGGTGTGCTGTAGTGTGGTGTGGTGTGGTGTGGTGTGGTGTGGTGTGGTGTATTGTAGTGTGGTGTGCTGTAGTGTAGTGTGGTGTGGTGTGGTGTAGTGTAGTGTAGAGTAGTGTAGTGTGGTGTGGTGTGGTGTAGTGTGGGGTAGTAGTGTGGTGGGGTAGTGGGGTAGTGTGGTGTGGTAGTGGGTTAGTGTGGTGGGGTTGTGTGGTGGGGTGGTGGGGTACTGGGGTAGTGAGGTAGTGTGGTGGGGTAGTGGGGTAGTGTGGTGGGGTAGTGGGGTAGTGTGGTGGGGTAGTGTGGTGGGGTAGTGGGGTAGTGTGGTGGGGTAGTGTGGTGGGGTAGTGGGGTAGTGTGGTGGGGTAGTGGTGTAGTGTGGTTTGGTTTGGTGTGGTGGGGTAGTGTGGTGGGGTAGTGTGGTGGGGTAGTGGGGTAGTGTGGTGGGGTAGTGTGGTGGGGTAGTGTGGTGGGGTAGTGGGGTAGTAGGGTAGTGTGGTGGGGTAGTGGGGTAGTGTGGTGGGGTAGTGTGGTGGGGTAGTGTGGTGGGGTAGTGTGGTAGTGGGGTAGTGTGGTAGTGGGGTAGTGGGGTAGTGGGGTAGTGTAGTGTGGTGGGGTAGTGTGGTAGTGGGGTAGTGTGGTGGGGTAGTGTGGTGGGGTAGTGTGGTAGTGGGGTAGTGGGGTAGTGGGGTAGTGTGGTGGGGTAGTGGGGTAGTGGGGTAGTGTGGTAGTGGGGTAGTGTGGTGGGGTAGTGGGGTAGTGTGGTGGGGTAGTGTGGTGGGGTAGTGTGGTAGTGGGGTAGTGGGGTAGTGTGGTAGTGTGGTGGGGTAGTGGGGTAGTGGGGTAGTGGGGTAGTGGGGTAGTGTGGTAGTGGGGTAGTGTGGTGGGGTAGTGGGGTAGTGTGGTGGGGTAGTGGGGTAGTGGGGTAGTGGGGTAGTGTGGTAGTGGGGTAGTGGGGTAGTGGGGTAGTGGGGTAGTGGGGTAGTGTGGTGGGGTAGTGGGGTAGTGTGGTGGGGTAGTGGGGTAGTGGGGTAGTGTGGTGGGGTAGTGGGGTAGTGGGGTAGTGTGGTGGGGTAGTGGGGTAGTGTGGTGGGGTAGTGGGGTAGTGTGGTGGGGTAGTGGGGTAGTGGGGTAGTGGGGTAGTGGGGTAGTGTGGTGGGGTAGTGGGGTAGTGGGGTAGTGGGGTAGTGGGGTAGTGTGGTAGTGGGGTAGTGTGGTAGTGTGGTAGTGGGGTAGTGTGGTGGGGTAGTGGGGTAGTGGGGTAGTGTGGTAGTGGGGTAGTGTGGTAGTGGGGTAGTGGGGTAGTGTGGTAGTGTGGTGGGGTAGTGGGGTAGTGGGGTAGTGTGGTAGTGTGGTAGTGTGGTGGGGTAGTGGGGTAGTGGGGTAGTGGGGTAGTGTGGTAGTGGGGTAGTGTGGTAGTGGGGTAGTGGGGTAGTGTGGTAGTGTGGTGGGGTAGTGGGGTAGTGGGGTAGTGGGGTAGTGTGGTAGTGGGGTAGTGGGGTAGTGGGGTAGTGTGGTGGGGTAGTGGGGTAGTGGGGTAGTATGGTGGGGTAGTGGGGTAGTGGGGTAGTGTGGTGGGGTAGTGGGGTAGTGGGGTAGTGGGGTAGTGGGGTAGTGGGGTAGTGTGGTGGGGTAGTGGTGTAGTGTGGTTTGGTTTGGTGTGGTGGGGTAGTGTGGTGGGGTAGTGTGGTGGGGTAGTGGGGTAGTGTGGTGGGGTAGTGTGGTGGGGTAGTGTGGTGGGGTAGTGGGGTAGTAGGGTAGTGTGGTGGGTAGTGGGGTAGTGTGGTGGGGTAGTGTGGTGGGGTAGTGTGGTTGGGGTAGTGTGGTAGTGGGGTAGTGTGGTAGTGGGGTAGTGGGGTAGTGGGGTAGTGTAGTGTGGTGGGGTAGTGTGGTAGTGGGGTAGTGTGGTGGGGTAGTGTGGTGGGGTAGTGTGGTAGTGGGGTAGTGGGGTAGTGTGGTAGTGGGGTAGTGGGGTAGTGGGGTAGTGTGGTGGGGTAGTGGGGTAGTGGGGTAGTGTGGTAGTGGGGTAGTGTGGTGGGGTAGTGGGGTAGTGTGGTGGGGTAGTGTGGTGGGGTAGTGTGGTAGTGGGGTAGTGTGGTAGTGGGGTAGTGTGGTGGGGTAGTGGGGTAGTGGGGTAGTGGGGTAGTGTGGTAGTGGGGTAGTGTGGTGGGGTAGTGGGGTAGTGTGGTGGGGTAGTGGGGTAGTGGGGTAGTGGGGTAGTGTGGTGGGGTAGTGGGGTAGTGTGGTGGGGTAGTGGGGTAGTGGGGTAGTGTGGTGGGGTAGTGGGGTAGTGGGGTAGTGTGGTGGGGTAGTGGGGTAGTGTGGTGGGGTAGTGGGGTAGTGTGGTGGGGTAGTGGGGTAGTGGGGTAGTGGGGTAGTGGGGTAGTGTGGTGGGGTAGTGGGGTAGTGGGGTAGTGGGGTAGTGTGGTAGTGTGGTAGTGGGGTAGTGTGGTGGGGTAGTGGGGTAGTGGGGTAGTGGGGTAGTGGGGTAGTGTGGTAGTGGGGTAGTGTGGTAGTGGGGTAGTGTGGTAGTGTGGTGGGGTAGTGGGGTAGTGGGGTAGTGTGGTAGTGTGGTAGTGTGGTGGGGTAGTGGGGTAGTGGGGTAGTGGGGTAGTGTGGTAGTGGGGTAGTGTGGTAGTGGGGTAGTGGGGTAGTGTGGTAGTGTGGTAGTGGGGTAGTGGGGTAGTGGGGTAGTGTGGTAGTGGGGTAGTGGGGTAGTGGGGTAGTGTGGTGGGGTAGTGGGGTAGTGTGGTGGGGTAGTGTCTGCCAACTCCCTACTCCTCATCAACACTAGGAGAGAGAATCAACGGTCTGATAAAACTCCCAATTTACCCCATTTTACTCCGTTCTATTTCATGGTTTTGTCATTTGCTAAATACTTAGTGTCTGAATGCCATGCAGGCCCGCTTTCATATCCAGAACCATGAGTCAGCAAGCCGGGCCGAAGGTGGACATACGGGGTGTTCTATAGCAGGACTGTCCCCTGGGCTTCCAGAAGGTGGACATACGGGGTGTTCTATAGCAGGACTGTCCCCTGGGCTTCCAGAAGGTGGACATACGGGGTGTTCTATAGCAGGACTGTCCCCTGGGCTTCCAGAAGGTGGACATACGGGGTGTTCTATAGCAGGACTGTCCCCTGGGCTTCCAGAAGGTGGACATACGGGGTGTTCTATAGCAGGACTGTCCCCTGGGCTTCCAGAAGGTGGACATACGGGGTGTTCTATAGCAGGACTGTCCCCTGGGCTTCCAGAAGGTGGACATACGGGGTGTTCTATAGCAGGACTGTCCCCTGGGCTTCCAGAAGGTGGACATACGGGGTGTTCTATAGCAGGACTGTCCCCTGGGCTTCCAGAACTAGAGGCGAGAAGCATTAGGAGGCAGCGTTCCAAATTACACCCTATTCCCTTTGTAGTGCACTGATTTTGACTGGTCCTTCGTTTCTGTGCTGCTGGAGGTTATCCCATATCAGTCAGAGGAGAAGATGGACATCTCTTACTGTTTCCTGCCCGAAGGAGAATGAGAATCCCAGATCTATAAGGTCTGGGCTGAAACGTTTCCATATGTCTAAATCATTCAATGATGCCCTGGAGGAGAAACAGGGAGCTGCCTGAACAGTGTGGGTGCATCATTAATAACGCCCTATTCCCTATATAGTGCACTACTTTTGACCAGGGCTCCCATATGGATCTGGTCAAAAGTAGTACACTATGTAGGGAATAGCGTGCTCTTTGTAACGCAACCTACGTCGCTGCAGAACTCAGGGTCATCAAGATACACATGTGTACTCTGGATGAGACGTAGGAATACAGAGTACACTTCTTCCATTTAAGAATGACGGAGGCCACTGTATTCTTGGGGACCTTCAATGCTGCAGAAATGTTTTGGCACCCTTCCCAAGATCTGTGCCCCGACACAATCCTGTCTCAGAGCTCTACGGACAACTCCTTCGACCTCATGGATTGGTTTTTGCTCTGACATGCACTGTCAACTGTGGGACCTTATATAGACAGGTGTGTGCCTTTCCAAACCATGTCCAATCAATTGAATTTACTACAGGTGGACTCCAATCAAATTGTAGAAACATCTCAAAGATGATCAATGGAAACAGGATGCACCTGAGCTCAATTTCGAGTCTCATATCAAAGGGTCTGAATACTTATGTAAGTACGGTATTTCTGTTTTTATTTCGAATATATTTGCAATAATAAAAAATAAAAAAAACTGTTTTCGCTTTGTCATTATGGGGTATTGTGTGTAGATAGATGAGGTGGAAAAAAAATAATTGAATCCATTTTAGAATAAGGCTGTAACGTAACAAAATGTGGAACAAGTAAAAAGGGTCTGAATACTTTCTGAATGCACTGTATATCAATGTGTGCCCGATAACGCCCCTCATCTCTGATTCTCCGCTGGGGCGTGAAATATCAAGTGTGCCTATAGGCTAGTTAGTGTAGTCTATATCAAATGATCAATAGCCTATAGCCTATAGTCTACGAAGTGCATGCTGGGAAAAGCAAAGAACAAAGTTATATTTTGAAGATAGCTGCTGGTAGGGTGTAAATACAACTAGGGTGCATTTGGAGTCTCCCGAGTGGCGCAGTGGTCTAAGGCACAGCATCGCAGTCCTAGCTGTGCCACTAGAGATCCTGGTTCGAATCGAGGCTCTGTCGTAGCCGGCCGCGACCGGGAGACCCACAGCGTCGCACAATTGGCCCAGCGTCGTCTAGGGTAGGGGAGGGAATGGCCGGCAGGGGATGTAGCTCAGTTTGTAGAGCAGGGTTGTGGGTTCGATTCCCACGGGGGGTATTAAAAAAAAAATAATAATGTATGCACTAACTGTAAGTCGCTCTGGATAAGAGCATCTGCTAAATGACTTAAATGTAAATGTAAATTACACTGCAATGGAAATTCCAACCCTGAGCCTGTCCTGCTCTTGCTGATAAAAAAAACTTTTGTGTGTGGTGCCTAACCAATGGTTGTGATGTGTTGGCCTACTGTGGCAGTTCAGAAGGAGAGTCAAAGGCTTCTTCCGAAAATAATTTTGGATTAGGCGTATTCCGCGCGGACTAGCCTATAGCCTATGTTCTGTTCGGTTTGAGAAGGAGAGTGGGAAGATGAGAAGGAGGACAGGAGGTCAACTTTGATAGCTTGCCACTTCTATAATTGATTTTTATTAAAAACAATATGTTTCTTGCCCATGATGTAGGCCTATTTATCAGTTATTGACCTCACAATAAGCCGGATACGAGTAACTTACATTGTGTTGCTGAAACTTGAAGCAGCAGCCGTGGCACAATCATTCGGAAATGGACAGCTCATGGTGCTGAAAGTAGGCAAATTCGAGTAGGCATTATACATTTCAACCGTCTTCATTTGAATGAGACTTTACTAACAACAAGAGGGCTTTGTGTTGGAGCCTATTTCTTCCTATTTAAGAAATAAGAGGTACCTTATATATCTTTCATCCGTTTTGACAGATGCAATTAGGCTGTAGGCTGCTATATCCATAGATTCCTCCACCCACCCATGCACTCTTTAAATATTAAATAGCCTACCTCCGTGTCAGTGAAGGGCTGTTAAGTTAAAACCAAGACTCGAATTGAGGGGGTATGAGAGGGTATGCCGTAGCTCTACTTTTTATTAAAGAAGCTAGTGAAAAGCAAAGGCCTTGTTAGCTTAAGATGTGTCCTTGGACAGACAAGAGCCTTTGATATGCAGTTTTAGAAACGGTTCTTCGTCCTGTAATCATTACATGGCAACGCAGGAACAATCATTACATGGCAACGCAGGAAATTGACAGCGCACAGGGCTGCGGGCCAAAGGTCAAGAGTAGAGGTAGAAAGATCTCCTTTACAGTAAAAGCATTGCATGAATCTATCATCCTATTTGCAGGTCAGAGAAAAAAAAAAAGCCTTTTATAAAAATGTCATGCAATTCTACTTCATTTTACATATTAGTAGAATATGTTTTAGTACCACACAAATTGCCGAAATTACAGGTTGGGAATGAACAGAGAGATAGGCCTATGTGTTCATTTTATCATAATTTCTCCAATGCCAAATCAATGTGTCTTGTTTGCAAAGTAACTGTCCCCAGATAATTAAATCGGAGATGTCATTAGGAATCTGAGCGTGGTACTTTCAAAAGTTAGGCCCACCTTTCTACCCCAGACAGAGTAGGCCTACCGACGGAGAAAAAAAATCAGCTTTAACTGCTGGATACTCTTTTTCCGTGGATTAACCCAACGAGAGGTCACAAGTGTTTCCCTAAAAGCTGTTTGGGTTTAAACATCTTCTATTGTACAGAAAGTGAATAGCTTGATCAATTTATGTTGACAGAATTAGATTACTTCCCAAGCAAAGTCTATTTTTTTTGTCTGCTTGGCTATAGAAGGTTGTAGCTCAGCCTCTGAATGTCAAAGAAACGAAGCAATGCTATTCCCATATGCATCGGAGTCACGTCTTTCCCGGGTATTTCACAGCTTGTTTCCAGCATAAAGCGCTGTTATAGATCACTTTATATAATCGGATCCGTTTTATATTCTTAAAAATCTTAAACTAACAAAGGGGTAGGCCTGTGCTTTTTGACATTTTCTTTAAAAGAAGGTAGGCCTATGGCATATACCCTCTCATACCCCCTCAATTCGAGTCTTAGTTTGAACTTAACAGCCCTTCACTGACACGGAGGTAGGCTATTTAAAGAGCGCATGGCGGGTGGAGGAATTGACCGACAAATCTATGGCCATAGCAGCCTACAGCCCAGGGTTCTTCAATTCCGGTCCTGGAGGGCCGAAACTCCTCTGTTTTTCATCCTCTCCTTCTAATCAGGGGCTAATTCAGACCTGGGACACCAGGTGAGTGCAATTAACTACCAGGTAGAAATAAAAAACAGAAGTGTTTCGGCCCTCCAGGACCGGAATTGAAGAACCCTGCTATAGCCTAATTTCGTCTATCAAACAGGTAGGCCTACCTCTTTTTTTTTTTTAAGGAAGAAATAGGCGCCAACACAAAGCCCTCTTTTTGTTTAATTAAAATGTATACAATTATGCCTACTCGAATTTGCCTACTTTCAGCACCATGAGCTGTCCATTTCTGATTAATTGTGTCGCAGTTGCTGCTTCAAGTTTCAGCACCACATTGTAAATTATTAGAATCTGGCTTATTGTGAGGTCAATAACTCTGATAAATACATAATGGGCAAGAAACATAATGTTTTTAATAAAATAAATTGTAGTAGTAGCAAGCTATCAAAGTTGACCTCCGTTCCTCCTCATCTTCCCACTCTCCTTCTCAAACCGAACAGAACATAGGCTATAGGCTAGTCCGCGCGGAATACGCCTAATCCAAAATTATTTTCGGAAGAAGCCTTTGACTCTTCTCCTGAACTGCCACAGTAGGCCAACACAGCACAGATTTTGGTTAGGCAGCACAAAATAACGTTTTGGATCAGCAAGAGCAGGCCAGGTTCAGGGTTGGAATATCCATTGCAGTGTAATGCACCCTAGTTGTATTTACACCATCCCAGCAGCTATCTCAGAAATATAACTTTGCTCTGTGCTTTTCCCAGCATGCACGTCGTAGACTATAGGCTATAGGCTATTGATCATTTGATATAGACCACACCAAATGTATTCTATATCTCTCTCTTGTCTCTCTGATAGGTCAAGGTATGTCCAGAAGGCTTCTACGGCGTGTTCTGATTGACTGCTCCGTGGGGATGTGCTTCCTGGTTCCATTCTACAAGCCAATCATCAGCCTGCTCCTACACCCTGCTGGCCAGGCATCACAGGCGGAGAAGGTTCCCTGGGACAACCCTGAAGAGACACTTAGTTAGACCATGCAACAACGCATTCATACGTCTGATTACCAACATGCCCAGACAGCTATGCAGACAGAGCAAAGCATCAAGACACCTGACGGACATGCCCAGATAGCTTCACAGAGTGAGACATCAAGACCACATGGATATATCCGCCATGACAGCAGACAGAATCCTGTACAGCCAGGCCCATGGCATCAGGATTCACCACAGGGACATCCACCAAGACCTGGGTAACCTGCCACAGGAGCCATTCCAAAAATGGATCTGGTGGAATGTTGAATCCCCAGCTAATCTACCGATGCTGCCAGACCTTGACAACTTGTTCAACGTGACTCAAAGTTACAGACAGGATTTGCAATATTACGTGGCCTTGCGGGTCGTTCGTCGAGGCGGCAAGCGCTGAGGAGAAAAACTTCAAGCTGCCGAAGACAAACTGGTGTGTTAGATCGTGAGCAACTGGAACGACAAGTTCAGGAGAGTCGCGGTCTTCAACGAGCTGAGGAAATACGTCCAAGTACAAGCCTACGGACGACCCTTTAACAGATACCTAAGCACCGTCAAATAATGTTCAAACCCAGTGTCAAGCTGTAGGTTCTACCTGTCCTTTGAGAACTCTATCTACCAAGACTATACCACGGAGAAGCTGTTCAGACCCATGGTGTTAGGAGCAGTGCCTGTCGTTCTGGGTCCGTCCAGAGGAAACTACCAGGACTACATCCCAGGGGATTCTTTCATCCACGTGGATGATTACCCCTCTGTAAAACACCTGGCCGACCTTTTCCTCTTCCGCGATAAGAATGACAAAGAGTACATGAAGTACTTTAAGTGGAGGAAGAACTATAATGTACAGAGGAACTATAGGGGAGCAGGTGAACTATAGGGGAGCAGATGAACTATAGGGGAGCAGATGAACTATAGGGGAGCAGATGAACTATAGGGGAGCAGATGAACTATAGGGGAGCAGATGAACTATAGGGGAGCAGATGAACTATAGGGGAGCAGATGAACTATAGGGGAGCAGATGAACTATAGGGGAGCAGATGAACTTTAGGGGAGCAGATGAACTATAGGGGAGCAGATGAACTATAGGGGAGCAGATGAACTAAAAGGGAGCAGATGAACTAAAAGGGAGCAGATGAACTAAAAGGGAGCAGATGAACTATAGGGGAGAAGATGAACTATAGGGGAGCAGATGAACTATAGGGGAGCAGATGAACTATAGGGGAGCAGATGAACTATAGGGGAGCAGATGAACTATAGGGGAGCAGATGAACTAAAAGGGAGCAGATGAACTAAAAGGGAGCAGATGAACTATAGGGGAGCAGATGAACTATAGGGGAGCAGATGAACTATAGGGGAGCAGATGAACTATAGGGGAGCAGATGAACTATAGGGGAGCAGATTAACTATAGGGGAGCAGATGAACTGAAAGGGAGCAGATGAACGTTGTCATTTGTGCGATTACATTCAAAGCAACAAAGGATATACTGTACAGGTGTTCATGGTTTTAATACGTGTTTTTGGTCATCTAAGTCTTTGGGGCTAAGAGGCGT